>NC_034590.1:168273214-168279585 GCF_900095145.1 Mus pahari
TGTGTGTGTGTGTGTGTGTGTGTGTGGTTGTGTCGGTCAGAAGGTAACTTTGGGTCATGTTCAGGTACCATACATCTTGTGGGAGTTTGTTGTTGTTTATAAGAAAAATTCTCTCATTTGTCCAAAACTTGCCAGACAGGTTAGCTTGGGAGGCCCAGGGATCTACGTGTTTCTTCCCACCCAGGACTGGAATTGTGAGTGTGCCACCAGGCTCAGCTTTGTTTTACCTGGGTGTTTGGGACGGAATTCAGGTCCTTACTGACTGAGCCATCTCCCCAGCCCAGCCTGTTGGCCTTTAATGAGGATTTTGGTGACAAAACAGTTTTGTCAACCTGCCTTGTTACTTGGAAAGGATGAGAGCCACTTCCCAAAGTTTAGGAGCAGTTGAGGATAGGGTGGGCCAACCCCTAGCACAGATGTCCACTCTCTCTGAGGAGTCTTGACTTCATCAAATGTTGCTTTCAGGAGCTTTGGGGAAAGTCTGGGCCACATGTCCCCTTTCTCTCTCGTGTACGCACCTGTGTGGCTGAAGTCTGACTGTGGCTGGATTTACTTTTCTAAATTATTATTTTTTATACCTCAGTGAGCTGGTGGCACAGGCTGGTATCTGTTATGATTTTTTTTTTCTATATGACCTTCCTTCCCTCAGCTGTGGGAGCTACACACTGCAGACAGCCCTTGTGGGGTAAAGATGGGACTGCTGGAGCCACACTGGTGTGAGAAGCACCTCTGTTCGTAACAGTCAGAGCGATTCACGCTTGCATTTTTTTTTTTTTTTGTCTTGAGTGGAATGTTATGTCAAAAATCTGAGCTTCCCCAAGCTGAAAAGCTCACAACTGAGTTGTGTGAATAACTCATCCATCAAGACCATTGATTGTGAAATCATGGTAGCCTGTGGTGTTCCTTTAAATTAGTAACTTCCTTTTAGACCTTAGGAAATGTCCTTGGTGCTCCCTTAAAAACCTGGGGATTAAGAGAAATGACACACACCTATAATCTTAGCGCTTGAGACACTGAGGCAGGGGAATTATGAGTTTGAAGGTAGCCTGGGCTGCGTTTTGAGACCCTGCCTCAAGCCAAAGCTAAAACCAAACCAAGACACAAAAAACAATAGCAACAACAACAGCAACAATAACAACAGCAGCAGCAACAACAACAGCAGCAACAACAACAACAACAACAGGAACAACAACTCAGCTTTTTAAGTTAAGGTGAGATGAAAAAAGTGACCAAGTCAGGAACAGAAATCCTTGAACACTCACCCCTGAACAGGAAGGGTTCTTAACTGAGAAAGATGACCCTGTGGTCTTCAGGCACATGTGGAATCCTTCCACAACACTCAAATAGCCACAGTTACAGCAGTGAGTTTGAGTGGCATTGGGCAGTGTGTTCCCGGGGTGGGGGGGGGGCAGGTATCAGTGACCAATGGGATCCAAGGGGAAAGCAGCCACTACCCCAGGCAGCAACACCCCCCAACTCTCCAGGCGTTTACAAGTTCATCTATGAAATCAACCCATGCTTGAGGAGAGCACAGTGTGTGCCCAGGCCACAGAGGTGACAAATGTCTGGCTTCTCTGCTGTTGACTTAGGCGTGGAGAGCCATCTGGTAAGAGATCATGAAGGGATGGGCCTCTGAGAAGCTTTAACTGGAAGCAGGACTTTTTCTGATAATGCAAAGATAAAGGACTCTTGTATTTCTCATGGGGCAGCATGGCCCAGGTTGAAAGAGACACCCTCTCACATAAGACTGCAAATGAAAGAGGCAGTAGCGAGCACGGGTTTGGGAGTCAGGTGGGGAGAAAGTT
The DNA here is from genome assembly GCF_900095145.1 of Mus pahari. NCBI lineage: Eukaryota > Metazoa > Chordata > Mammalia > Rodentia > Muridae > Mus > Mus pahari. The sequence continues at coordinate 168,275,020 of NC_034590.1, forward strand.
GAGGGGGGGGATCTCAAATCTCCTCTCTTCTGGCTAAGCAGTCTCTCAGATGTGCTCCGACTCCTAAGACCCCCTCCCCCCAGCTGTGGCGTTAGGCTAAAGGTTTCCATTTGCACATGTTTGATCGCAGATTTAAATGAGATCAAACAAGATGGCCATTGGTTTATGTGGGGCTGGGGAGGAAGCCATCTTCAAGGACTTGGGGAGAAAACCTACAGACAAGCAGGGAGCTTTGAACTTTTCCTTGTTCTATAGGGTTTCAGCTGGGAATGGGATAACTAAAAGAGTTGCTGATGCTGGCCGGCTTGTAGGTCACATTTGAGACACAGGACACCTCCAGCACTGCCAGGAGCAAAAGATGTGGCTTGTAGATATGCCAGGCCCTGGAGGATGCTGGACACAGCAGCTATGACCAGCAAGGTGTAGTGTCAGCTTTTCATGGACACTTCCAAAGGAATGAAAGACCCACTTCCAAAATCTTCTTTAAGAGTGTGGCACCCCAGGATAGCTATGGGTGCAGCTTAACACAGAATCACCAACTTACACATGAGATTTTTTTTGTTGTTGTTTGGTAGTACAATTATGGAGTTCTCAAGTCGGAATTTTGTAGATGCAGTACCTTTTATAATGCCATTGGGCAGGCACACTTGCACTCGTAAGCTGACTAGGAACTCTAAGTATCTACCATCTGGACAACACATTTCTAATTGTACACCAGTGCCTTATCCTAGATACTGGTTCAGGGCTTACTAAAACGACACACTCACACATACTTACACACTCTCTCTCTCTCTCTCTCTCTCTCTCTCTCTCCTCTCTCTCTCCCTCTCTCTCTCTCCCTCTCTCCCTCCCTTTCCCTCCTTCCCTTTCCCTCCCTCCCTCCCTTTCCCTTTCCCTCCTTCCCTTTCCCTCCTTCCCTTTCCCTCCCTCCCTCCCTCCTATTATTTACTCTATTTCTTCTCCTCCAATCTTTCCCATGTCCTATCCAGGTCTAACCTAGGTGAATTGCCAAGTGTGACCGGCTGCATCCCCCCTCCAGCCCCTGCAAATCCCTATGTTGAATGCCTAACCCTCAGGACCTTGGAATATGGTCTCTATTTAGAGACAGACTTTACTTAGGCAATCAGATTAAAAGGGGGAGGGGCACCGCCATCATTCACCAGGGTGCCTATAGAAAGTGGGAAAGATGAGGCAGGTGCTCAGCATGAATAACCCAGGTTTGGAGGCAGAGATGCCTTGATGATTCTACAAGCAAAGGGGTAGGCGACAAAGAGGGCTGACCGAGCAGCAGAAGCTCAGGCAGACGCACAGACTCTTTCTTCCCTGGGGACTCATTCAGAAGGAACCAGCTCTGTAGAAATCTTCACTGTGGACTTGCATCTTCCAGAACTAAGACAATACCTTCCTGTTGTTTAACCCACCAAGCATGTTCTATTAGGGACTCCCAGAAAGACTTGTCTACCCCTCTCATTCTTTCCATCACATCCCTGGCCAGGTTCCATCCATCCTCATGTGGGCTTCTCTCAAATCTCACATTTTGTTTCCACTCTCATTTGTCACATATTCAGACACCCCCCGTCTCCAAAGGTCCAGGTAAAAAGCCCTCTGCTCCAAGTTGACTGATCAGCATACCCTGAAGTCAGACCTCAAGCGAGACGCCTCTTCCACGAACCCACTTCTTATCAGCCACGTGTGCGCCTGTTTGGCTTCAACAGTAGACGGCCAAGAGACAAGGGAGCCACTGTGCCCTGTAAGTCCAGGGGGTCTCCCCAGCCCAGAAAAGAGCATTCGGGGTATGTGATGATATGGAGGAGTTTCCTGGAGGCGTGTGGACTTCGTGAGTCTTAGGGGGAAATAAAGGAAGGACCTCTGCAGCCACACCTGCTGCTGAGAACACACAGTCCATTTTCAGCAACTGAAATGAGCCAGGAAATAGAGCCACCCCCACTCCACCCCCATTATCTGGAACATGTGCCTGTGCCAAAGCTCTCTGTGGTGGTGGCTCAGCTGGCTTCCTATAAGGAGTCTGCATGCTTCTCACTCAGTACTGGAGAGACTCCATTTACCTAAACTTGAAAGACAACCCGGCCCAAGGGATCCTAGAGTCCCCTTGTTCCTAACTGGGTAATTCTGTCACCCTTACCTCACCCCACCCACCCTGGTGTTACATCTAGCAATGTCTGGAGACATTTTCAGCTACCACAAGTGAAAGGCCAATGCCACCGATGTCCAGTTGGGGAGAGTCCAGGAGTGAGCGCAGCTAAATACCTTGTAATACGCAGGACAGAACCACAAAGGAGGAGCTGACTGCATGGTAAGGAAGGCAGCTAAGAGATCTTACTGTAGAGACATCATTTGCTTTGTGTGTGTGTGTGTGTGTGTGTGTGTGTGTGTGTGTGACTCTTGCACACTCTCCTAATTTTCAAATGTCAGGTAGAGAACAGACAACAGAGGTCCCTCTCTTGTAGTACAAGTGTTGAGATCTCTGTTGTTGCAGGAAACAAAACAAAACATAGAAGAAGCCCAAGTCTAAAACTCCATTTACCTGGCTAGGTCACTTTTGTGGCTGAATTCTTTATTCTTTCACAGGGTCACGTAGGTTCCAAGCCATAATCACCTCTATTATTGAAATGAGCTATGTTTATAACTTTCCTCAGGGGTTTACTTATTTTTCAAGCAAACACACAAACAAGAAAGAAACAGATCAGTTTAGAAACTGTGCCAATTACAGCGTTTAAATGAGTACCGTGGGTCCCCGGGGTGCAGGCTGGCAAGTGTGTGTTGTCTTCAAGAAGACAGATATTGACGGATGAACCCCCAGAACCCTCCGGTGCATCTTCGTTAGAGGGTGCACCAAGGATAAGGAGCCCTTGAACACCTCAGGGAGGCAACCACTTCATCAAGATTCTGAGATCGATTAGTGTCTGCGAGTGTGGGAGAATGGGTGTCTGGTCAGGAGAACAAAGATGACGAAGGTCAAAGGATGTGAGCTGCAGAGGGTCTGCTGCAGGGTCGGGCTGCTGAGGTCCATGCTGGCTGAGCATGGACCGTCTCTGCAGCCTCCTCTCAAGCAGAGAGGCAGGGGAAATGACTTACAAAGCCGTGTGTGCAACTGTAGGGGGCACAGCAGGGAGCCGAGGCCTGCCTTGCTCTGTGGCATGGACACCAAGGTGCTCTGAGTCTACTAGGGGGTCCCCATCAGCTTCAGGGGGCAGATGTGGCACCAGAAACATTCCAGAGGCAAAAAGGCACAGATCACTTGGCAGCTCTGATAGATGCCAACCTGCTTCCTCTGTCAGAGCATCTCCATGGGGCAGATGCTAAACCAGGTGCTGAGATGTTAAAAGATGGACATGTTGGAACGGCTCACTCTCCACACTGGGCTGTGGGAACGGCATGCAGTTCCTCTATCTGCACTCATGTGCTCCAAGTATTAGTTGTGTGGCCTTGAGCCACTTCCTTGCCCTTTCTGATCCCCAGCTTGCTCATCTCCGGGCTTCTAGTGCCCATTTCACTTTACGGACTTGTATAAACTACCCTCTCTTGTGGGCTGCCACCAGTGTAGTCAGAGCTAGGAGGCAGCACCATGAACTGGCATAGACCTCAAAATAAAAAGACCAGCCTCTAATCAGTGACTGTGGGCTAAGATGACCCTAGCATGTGGTCTCCTGGGAGCCTGCCCAGAGTGTTCCAGCTAGAGGGTGCCCAAGCATGGATGCAGGCAATCTAAGCGAGGCTTAGGAAAGATGCTATTTGAACACTCCCAATCTGTGATCTATACCACGTACCAGAGGTCTGGGCTGCCGCAAGCTCTACAAGAACAAAGTGGGCCAGTGGCTTTTGAAATCTCCACCGCTCATAAATAAATTACATACCCTGGGATACAAACTCAAATCCATTGGCAACAGAGATCTGGGCCATGTCATTCTGGTTGGGTGGAAGGTGTCCCAGCTTCCAGCAAATGCCAGTGTCTGTCTGGATTTTTGCACCGGAGGTCCCCCAAATAAAGGAGACATCACCTGAAAGCATTCTTATTCGTAATCATCTCACCGTCTATGCGCAGACAGAGCAGAGCAAAAGCAGGTGAGCATCAAAGGTTTCCCAGCTGCGGAGGAAGGGAGTGGTCCCTTGGTCCTGCCTGGGGTGTAGCCTCCCCACGGCCAAAGCAGGCACAGTGCTCAACCCACCCCTCAACACAGTAAAACCAAGCTGAAATTCCAGCCACAACCCAAGTGTAGCACTTTATCTCACACACAGAAAGTAGAAATAGAGAAGCCATTGAGGTGGTTCAAGACAGGGTGGAAGAGAAGCTATGTCTTGTGTTGGTGGAGAAAAAAGAAAATGTCCCACAGGAGAAACCATAAAAATCATAAGCTGGCCAGAGAGCTCCTTTATGTCAGAAAAAGATGACCATTGGATGGTCCTCTGGCAGCTCTGATAGGATCACCTCTAATTTGTGAATCTAATTCCACTCCAGAAGGGTCTACAAAGAAAAACGCCAACCCTTGAAAATGGAGGTTGAAGGCTGAGAGAGTACAGGCCAAGATCTCCCCCCCCACCCCCCCC
>NC_034590.1:168279640-168332153 GCF_900095145.1 Mus pahari
GTAGCGCACATCTGTACCACCCCCCACCCCCCGTCCCTGACTGTGTTTGTTACATTTTGCTTTAAAAATACTAGGCTCCTCATACATTACTTGAATGACCAAAAGCAAGCAACTGAGGTGTTATTTTACATTTCCCAAACAAATAGGTTACACCAGAATTCAATGTTCAAAGGTTTATCTTAATCTCGGGGCCACGCCTAATAGGTAAACAATATACACCTGTGTGGGCCACGCCCACCCTCTTTTCACTATCTTGTGTGTCGCTGCCCCTTAGGGCATCCATCCACTAGGAAAGTGTTGGGAGGAATGACTAAAGCTAATAAAGAGCCCTTTCCAACACCCAGGGGCTCCTCAGCCACACCAGCTAGGTTTGGGCTTGTCTCAACACAGCCCCGCCCAGGTATAAGGACCCTTTTATGGCAGATCTTAACGAACTCATTGATGGACAGAGAGAGAGAATGAAGATAGGGTGGGAGGGTGGGAGATGGAAGGCAAGTCTCAACCTCAAATCAGAAATCCATTGGCAATTAATCAAAAACTATGCACACCCTGAGCTCAGCTGTGCCATACTGCGATGGGCTGAGATTTGATAGCTCGGTTCCGCGGAAACCCAGACTTTGTCTTACAGAGATGTTTTTTTCACCCCGAACACAGTCTGCTCGGATTTCAAAAGATCATTGCTGGTAAGGTGCCCTAGCCCCGCGGGGCCATTGCAGGTTCTACAAGCATGCAGGGTGATCGATATTTATAAATACCTTTTTCTTTCACCATGGCAACCGGGTCCTTGGCTGAGGGCACCGAAAGCAACAGGAATGAACTCTAGGCGTGCACGCAGACCGATGGCCTCTGCGGAGGCTGCGAGGAGCCGCCCCCCGGCACCCACACGCCAAGACTGGGCAGCCTCGCGAAGTCCCGCCCCCGCCGCGGCTCCCACGCCTGCCAGCTCGCCCGCCCGCCCGCTCGGTGGCCGCGCCCTGCTCCCGGACGCTGTCTTCTGGCTGAAACCACTAGCTCCAGCTGCTGCGGTAGCAAATGCAAAATTCCAGCGCCCTAATCTCCAGTCACTGACACCACCTTGCATTCCTGACGCCCGGGAAAATGTTCCTGAGCTCTGGCCCCCCTCCCAGGGTCTGATAAATGATTACCGGAGGAGGAAGGAGGCCAAGCCACACACTGCCAGGGACTGTTCCCATAAGTAAACTCGTCAATTGTTAGCTTGTTAGTGTCCTATGACAGCTGCTTTCAATCCTGATTACAGCCTCTTTCAGGCAAACTGAGTAAGTAAAATTGGCCTTAATAGAAAAATACTGCCAAGGCTCCTCCAAGTTCATTTTTCTCTGAATAATGCCATTTGATTGCACACACGCACGCACACACACACACACACACACACTTTTATTTGTGAATGAGGGTTGGGGCAGGAGAAAGGAAGAGGGAAACAAGACAGAGAGAACCCTAACAGAGGGTCTTTCAGAATCCGATTCCTTATCCAGGATCAGAATTAAAATCTGACTTATCCAGTTGGGGAAGATTCCAGCTTCTGCTTTTCCTCTGCTGCTTCAGCATATTCCTCTTAAACCGCGTGGTTGTGTTGTGTGAGGGAGGAACCCTAGTCACGATTAAGGAGCAAACAGTGTCTGCTGCTCCATCCAGGACTGGCCTGACCTGACTGACTAGCAGGAGGGTAATGTGCTGAGAAGGTAGCTCCTGACTTTGGCTTTCTGACCGAGCAGGTCCCAGGCAGGTCTGCCAGCAGAGGACTTCCTGGTTCACAAAGCTGCACCTGTCTCCCAGAGGCAGCCTCACACAAACCAGTGTGGGAGAGAAGCGGATAAGCAAGAGACAAGAAGACAGACATTGTACCGCTCAGGGAGACGAGCAGATGGTCAGCCAACACATCTTTCAGAACCAGAATGCACAGCTAGTATTAGATGGTATTTACTGCAAATATTTTAACGTGTTGGGTCTAAGAGAGCCAGGGGAACAGAAAGGAACGGAGCCGACCAACCTGCCTCAGCTTTGACTCAGAGCGCACCGCCGGCTGAAATAAATCGGTGGGGCTGGGGAGAAGGAAGAGAAACACCCGTTTCTTCACCGTCGTCATCTTGGGCAGGTCTTGCCCGCTGGCTTTCTGGTGTGTAAAAGTAGCAGCTGTGGCATTCCTACATCTGTGACTCAGGCTTTACTATTGATAGCCTGACTGTCTCCGTCTGTCCCCTGTTGTGTCGTCTTTTCTATGACACCCTTCACCCACACTATGCCTGTCTGGTGCGGGCCCCACTGGGGCTGGGTCATGCTTTTCCCGTGTCAGTGCCCAGCTGGATTTAGCCTCCATTCATACCCATGAGCCAAGCAAGAGAAGGGTACCGACCACAGTGCAGAGGGATGTCCCATTCAAGAGCATCCCAGGAGAGGAGACAAGTCCTTTTCGGTCCCTGATTTCATGGTTAAATCTGCACTTGTCTTCTTTCCTTGCCCTAATCATCCTCAGCCATTAAAGAGATGTTGACAAGTAAAATCAGCTGCAGAGCGCTGGAATTAGCTTCATCGATGAGCAGAGCAGGTGAGCGTATTCTGTTACGCTTGTTGTGCAAATAGATCAGTATTGCACTTAAGCCTGGCTCTCCATGCATCTCGTGTTATTCAGCTGAAAGCTGAAGACTAGCCAGGCTGAAGGCCTGGTTTCTAATCCCCAGCGCAGCACAACAAATACATAAGACATAAGGCCAAGCGACTGACATCTCTTTCCCCACCCCAACCCTTTCCCCCCCACTGCTGGACATCACAGCGAATTCTTTTGATTTCCAGCTCAAGCCCAGTTATTCACAGATGCACCTGATACTGAAAATGCCATTAGTTCCATCACTTTTTAAACTCTACGTGACAGTTTTTCTGAACAAACCTGTGTACCTCTGGGGACAAACTGCACAGAGTCTAGAAAGGCCCTGGGAGCCGAGGATCAGCTGGTATCTATTGATGTTCAGAAACGCTTTCTCTGCAGGAAAATACTACACAGTGGCACACACACACACACACACACACACACACGCACCAGTGTTTTCCATGGAAAGAATTTGTCCCGCAGTCAGAGTGGATGAGTCACTAGCAGTTAGCTGCTAAATAACAGTCCTGTGGCAGAAGTCCCCTGACAGCCAGACACTGCTACTTTAGTATAAAAGCATCTATTCTGTCCTCTCAAAGACAACCAGAGGCTACTGCTCAAGTTATTTTTGTCTACTCTGCCTCAGGACTAGAGGCTTCAGAAACAGAAGCGAATAGAGGTATCTGCTATTTACACTGAAAGCTGGGGAAGAGGGGGACAAAAGCAGGGGGAGACACAGGGGAGGGGGCCAAGGGGGGAGGGGGATAGGCCAAGGGGGAGGGCAAAGTCTATATAGCTCATGAGAAAGGTTCTTTTATTCAGTTGACTAAAGATGATTTTCAGTGAAATTAGCTCAGCTCACTTGGATAAGACATGCTCACGGCGCAGCACCATGCTGATTCACTCTCAACCCTCTACCTGACTGCTACTTTTTTTTTTGCCCGCTGGCAAATGAAACCAAGGTCATCTATCATGTGACCAAAGTGTGGAGGCCATATTGCTGGACCTCTCCCCGCCACTCTGGGTAAAAAGCGAAGCATCCATCACTGAATAGAAATGCTTACTCAGAGGGAAAAGTGAGCACTGGAAACAGGCCCTGTGGAAGGCCCTCTTCACAGCCGAGCCACAGGCACCTGTAACGCAGCAATGCCAGGGTCCGTTCAGGGCTCTACGGCCCTAAGGTGTCCAGATCACATCTCCACTCCTCTTGACATCCTCTCTAGCAGAATCCAGTAGAAACAAATGCATACACACATACACACATACACACACCAGAGAACTAGTCTCTTATTCCCTCCCTACTTTATGCTTACGTCTGCTAGCCCCACTTCTTGCTGGCTGGACACTGGCTCGTGTCAGGTGTCATACAGATAACACAGAATGAAGATGTACAGATATCCCTGTTGCTACTAGGAAGGCACATTGGGCCCAGACAGTTCTGAGTCCCAGCTGGGACATCAGGATAGGAAGTGAACACAGGCTGGCTGGAGGTGAACACAGGCTGGCTGGGAAGGGTGGAACACAAATGACCTTTCCCAGCAGAGGTCATGGGACAGAAGGTATCGAGTAGCCGGCTGCTTGTAGTCTTGTGGGCGGCAGAGGAAGCATGAGCTTAGGTGGGTGGGGCATCACAGAGGGGCTGACTGTGCATGCCATGCTATGCAGAGGCTGGACTTTGGAGGTAATGTAGCTAGAATCTCAACTCTAAGTTACTTCTTAATTCTGAAATTGAGCTCTAAGGTCTTTGGCTGTATCTCAAATCCCCCTGTGACCTGTGTCCAACTCTGTGTTTAACATATTTCCCATGTTTAGCAGAATGTCTGATATGGACTAGATGTCCAGGAAGTGTCTGGATTTGTTTGTTGACTTAAAAATCTCTCTGATAATAGATAGGGGCGGGAGGATCACTTTACACAACACACTTGCAGCATTTTTTTTTTTTAAAGCACAGTTCATTTGGGAGTCTTACAGTTCTGAAGTGATGGCTTCATGTCCATAATGAAGGGATGTGTTTGGAGGCACGAAGGCATGAAGGTTTATCATTTACTTCCACCCCCGACTATGTTCTGCAGATCCCTCAGCGACAGACACAGGCCTTCACTGCTGGAGTCAGATGACTCAGGTTCCATGCGGATGAGGCCTGAGCTACAGACATCTCTCTGGTGACTGATGACCCCAAGCCCGGCCAGCTGGCTCACAAAATGGGAAGACGGCATAAAATTTGCAAACTACTATGCGGTCAGTACCACACCTGAAAGATCATCTTTACACTCTCCACTGGTCAAAATAATGATCTGTGTGACAGTTACCACACCTTAAGGACAATGACCGAAAGCAGCAAGCAAGCATTACAAATGCCTCCTGCAGTCTGGGACAAATTCTTCGCCTTCTGGCTCCTTGGGTCCTGCTAACTCTAGATTGCATAGCAGACAACTCTTAGGACTTTTTCTCAAATGGTCTCACCCACTCAATGCCTCGCCAAGCCCTTCTCCTCAAGTCCTTAAAGGACAAGGATTCAGACACTTGCTTCCAGGGTTTCCCTGTGGTCCTCAAGAGCCAGGTCTGAGTTTGGATCTAAGCAAGAGGTTATAGCTCAAGAAAATGCCAAACAGTTGGTGCCGTTTATAAAAAGGTCACTATAAACAAGCCACTGAGGATACAAACGGCCGAGTAAACAAAATCAGTCATCTTTCTGTAATCTATTCCTGGAGTCTGAGACTCTTCTGATAGTCTCATAGACTGCAGCCTAATTTCAGGTGCGTGAGGCATTCACACATACGGAACAGCTCTGGCTGACTTGCACAGAAGCAGCGTGAGAGGCAGGCTACTATCAGCTTTCTCATTTTCTCTCATGTCTGCCAGGCGTACATTCAGGGTTTCAGCTACAGAGCAACTGCTTTCTCGGGCAGGGTTGCAGCGCCTTCATGGCAAGGCTCCCTGCCCTCTGGTAGTAACTGCCACCAAGACTCCGACTCCACTCTGGCACATCGACTCTAGTGTTTATTTTTGCAAAAGATTATGAGCTCTCTCGGGAAGGAGTTCACACGTTATGGCTTCTGTAGGCAGGCAATAATGACATTATGTTGGAATGCAACATTTGATGAAAACTAAGTACTTTAGTCAATGGTCCCTTGATGTAATAAATACCTGAAAGTATTTCCCTTGTGAGAAATAAGGTTTACTGTGAGCAGGTTTTAGTCCACAGGCAGTAGGCTCCTTCGATCTCAGACCTGTGGTGGGGAGCACATGACATCTCTGGGCTGTGAATTCAGAGAAGAGGCAGGGTCCCCATGATCAGGAGACCTCTCTCTAGGCTCCACCTTTACCATTTCTGCCCCTTCAGCACCAACATGGAACCTTGAACTTGGGAGCCTCAGATACATTCCAGATCCAAGCACCTCTAAATTCTAAATAAATATTCGTTAAAAAAAAACAGACGGAAAAAAAATCCAGCTTTTAATTTACTTTTAACTTTAAAAGGAAATCCATTCTTTTAATGAAAAATAAATTTAACAATTGCCTGCAAGTATTTGCCAAGATCCAAATGGACAATGACCTTGAAGAGAAAGCAAGCCCCAGGGGACATACTCAGTGAAGCCACTTTGTAAAGTCTCCTGTGCTTTCCTCGCTTACCCTTTGTCACAGATTACAGGATGTCAACAACGCATCAGCCACCATTCCAGCCTGGTTCCTGTCACCACCTCATATGGTCCTCATCACAAATGGATATGGTACAGGTCAGGACACTGAGTATGACCTAAGAGTCAGGTTGGTCCAAGTTCAAAGTCACAGACTCTGCCTTTGGGTATCTGTGTCTTCCATTCTATGGAGGTTGGGATAGCCCCTCCTTCTTATTCCCAGGCTACACATTGTACCCACACACACATACACATGAGACACACAAACACAAATCTATGTAAGTGCTTGTGTGCACACATAAACACACATAGTCACACCTATAATCACAGAGGCATGAACACATGTCCATACAAGTAAACACATGCACAAACACATATACACACACATATTGGCAATACATACATCCAATCTAGTATACACACACACACACACACACACACACACATACTGCCCATACAGAGGCAAAACACTGCAGGCAAGTATCTGAACACATACACACACTCCCCACAGAGGTAAGCACATATGTCCATGCAACCCCCTGCGCACCCTCAAAGCTCACATGCCTGTTGACTTCTGGTGCTGTTACAGAGGACCTGAAGCAATGGAAATGATACCACATCTCGCCTTGTGCGTGCTGAGTCATCTCTCTCCTGACAATTTATGCCTCATCTGGTGTCAGATTTTATGTGCTGGGATCTGTAAGGCAAGAGTATCATGACCTTGTCCTTCCGGATACAGCCTCAATGGGCTCAGAAGTCGATATCCAGGTCCACATGTCTTTGCTTATGCTTGTTCAATCGTTATCTCTGCCTAATTCTCAGGGGACTGTGTTTTGGGGTTTACATGAAGAGTTAAAAGTCTTTTATTGGTTACAGAGTATTGGGAGATACAAACACCCTGCATTTCTTGCCCTCACCCTCGCCCTCGCCCTCGATTGGCCTCTCTGGTTACCCCAGTTCCCTGGTACTTCCCAGAACACACACTTTTTCTCTTTCTCCTGGGACATTTCAGCCAACACCCAAGGGACAGGCCAAGTCAAAAGATTGGCATGAATAGCCATCACTCCCTTTGTGACCACAGGAGGAATAGTTTCAGAAAGGACTGTGTCGCCCACACACCACGCTGTGAAAATCTGCAATTTGTATGACTAAGAAGGCATCAATGAAGACTAAAGTCACAGAGCACACTTGTCCAGGATTGGTGACACAGTTGCACAGAAATGGCCCCACCCTCCTGCCTGGCTTGTGACCAACAGCAATGTTACTAAGCCACACTGGCCACACAGGAAGCCTTCTCAGATGCAAGCTGGGCTTGAATTCTGTGTACGCCATGCTCGGTGGCCTTGGGCACATTGTTTTCCCTCTGTGGGATTCAGCAATCACATCTGTGAATGGTAGTAACACATTCCAATGGTGAGGTTGCAGTAAGGACAGGGCCAGCTTCCTGGGTGTGTGACCTGTGGGAGGCGGGGTTACAGTGACATCTGTAATGATATAGTCTTTCAATTTACACTTTGTAAGTGAAGTCCAAAGGGACCATGGAGAATACGGGCCACAAGGTGAGACGTATATGGTTTGTGAGCCGCAGCCCTGCTGCCCCCATAACATGGCCTATTGGCTGTGGCCCCTGAGCACAGAAGTCAAGGCATCTCAGTGCACAAGAATTCAAGAGTACGGGAAAAAGAGAACAAGGTGTGTCCTCTGCGTGGCTGAGCATGCACTCCAGTCAAATCCTTTTCCTTGAATGTAGTAAGAAGATGAGAGGGAGCCCATTGCTTCCTTTTCACCCATACAGTCTTTCCAGGTAAGTCCTGGGTAAGTCACTCTGAAAAATGGTGGCACCGAAGCTTCTGGCTTCATAAAGAATCAGGAGCACTGAAGTAGAAGTGGACAATGGTTGGGGGTGGGAAATGAGATATGTAAATGACTTCTATGTCTGTGCCTAAGAAGTAGGAAGTACTTTAGGAACAGCTGGAAGATAGCATTGGGGAGAGGAAATTTGGAGGGCAAATTAATAAATTGCCACTTGAGTAAGTGTGTAAAGGGAAAAGAAGGAGCCACTTAGATACCCCAGACAGAGTGGGATCGAATGCCCCAGGTAAGAGCTTTCCTGAGAAGTCGAAGCATAGGGAAGCTGGTAGGATCCATGTGTGTGTCATTGCAACACGCATCTCTCTCTCTGTAGATGGCGAGGATTTTGCCTTTTTGGTTACTTGTTTTTATCCTGACTGAATGTCTGAAGAATAACATTTCTGAAGTCCAAAGCTTAGTCTTAGACCTGGACTAATTTACTGTATAAACTTTTGTTAAAATATTACATGTCTACTGTTTAATTTGCAAGTTCAGATCCGCGTTTGCTCGATGTGTTGTATCTAACCTTCTCCTTAGCTTGTTTTGGTTTGTTTGACCTTGTGGAGTAAGTTTTAAGTTTTATCTTGCACTTTATTGGTTTCTCACAGAGTTTTGGACTCTCTCTTCTTCATTCACTGAATTCATCTCAGACTTTTCTCTTCTCAGAATTCAATTCCTATTGGCATCTCTTTGTTCATTTCTTAATGTTGAAGTTCTCTTGGTCCTTAGAATTCGTTTTTTAACTCCTACAGTCGCTTTCCTTCCTCTCATTATTTTGTGCTGTGCTGTCTTCTCAGCCTGGAGATTTTATTCGTTTGTCTATTTGTTTGTTTGTTTGTTTATTTAGTGCCCTCATTCAGTTCCCTGCACCTTTGTGCTCTTCTCTTCCCTCTGGTCACTGCAGACAGATCCTGGGCTCTGTCCTTGGAATCTTCAGTGGCTTCCCAGCTCAAAAGGAAATGCCAAGGACCTAGCAACAGCCCTTCCACCTTTCACCCCCCCACACACACATGCACACACACACGCACACACACATAGAGACACACATGCACAGACATACACACACATGCACACACACACACGCATGCACAGACATACACACACGCACAAGCACATGCACACATACACACACATAGAGACACGCATGCACAGACATACACACACACATGCACACACACACGCATGCACAGACACACACACACACACACACACACACACACACCCTGGTCAGTGCTGGGGATCGACATCAAACATAAAATTAGGTCTGACCAGGAACAGGAATGTACAGGACTCAGTATGTACCCAGGTTCCCAGGGGTGGGTGTTAAAGAAAGCCCATTGGAAAGAAGAGGGGTGGGATATTCTAGCAGACTACTTATTTATCTAAAGCCACCTAGAAGATAAGGCAATCTAAGTTATCCATATTTTTATGCCAAAAGGAAAAAAGAAAAAAAAACTCATGTTGATCCACTGACCACTTTCAAGGAGTCTCTGAGTTGGATCATATGTAATTATGTATATTACATATAGGTCAATGGGACAATACCCCGAAGAGACCAAATATGTTCACCAAACAGAACCTGTTTTTTTCTCAAGCAAATCAATGATTTTTTGGGTAATTTTATTGTGCAAACAGTGGAATTTATAAGCATGCACACTGGGCTTAAGAGCCACCTCCTTAATATATGTAAATGAGTACAGGAGGGCTAGCTAGGATAATTGGGGTCAGAACCAGCAAAGTCTTGATAAATAAATGTGCCCCTAAGTGTCTTCCCAGGACGTGGTCACGTGTTAGGGAGAGACTAGGACTCTGACCCTAACCCAAGCTTTAGACACCAAGGTTTAGAGCCATGAGTTGTTTATAACAAGATTCCAAGTGTTTACCTGTATACGAAATCTCTTTTAAATGCTTAAACAGCCTCGTGTTGCTGCAGATTAACCAGTGATTACCAGTGCTCTCTGTCATATCCCACACCACTGTATTTCTGGAAGAGCTGCCCTATAAAGCCGTTTTCTTCCCTTCGTTCCTGCAACCCCCAGGAAGACAGAAAACACTTTGCTTATGTGTTTGGTTTAATTGAATTTGGGGAAAAACTCAGACAGAAAGAGAAATGCTTTTGAATGTAAATTATTTTCTTGGATTGAGATCTGAAAAACGCATTTGGTCTTTCTTTCTTGAATAAAACATAAGGGCTCTGAGAACCTTTGCTGGTTATAAATTTCTGCCCAGAAAAAAAAAAAAATCAGCTAACGGATAAAGGTAGTGCTGAGCCACAAAACCTATAATGGAAAGCTAATTGGATAAAACTCTGAAAGAAATGAAAGACTGTTGACTCATTCATTATGCTAATAAACACTACATCTTCAGAGTTTACGGCACAAAGCATTTCCTCCAAGAGGCTGGAAATGGCCTGTAAACCCAAGAGACAGAAACTGAGCCCTTCTCTAAGGTTACTCTCTCATGGTGCAAACAACAACGTTCCTAACACGTTTTTAAAGCGATGTAGAGAGAGATTTGAATCCCAGACACTGAGTACATTCTCTGCAGGTTTGCAGAAGAAATGTTTGCCTTAGAGGAGATAAAGAAGAGGTTCAAGTGTTACGTGATTGCTTCCAGCCACAGAAGAGCCTCACACACTGGCTGGACTTGACATCTTTCTCCAACAGCTGTTACTTGTAGAAATGGAACTGGATGATGCCTGCTTTTTTGTTTGTTTGTTTGTTTGTGGGAGGGCTTTTGATAAGGGATTTAATAAAAAATGTGTTAGACACAGTTGCTCACATCCTTGTTAAACTGCTAATTTAGACTGGCCAGCTGAACAGTGGTCTGTTAAGTTCAATTGAAGTATTACTGAACACATTAACATCACGCCGTATTTCCATTGAGGATAATACAGGACCAAGTGGTGACCTTGATAACCTGGCAGCTACTTATCCAGTATCCACTGTCTCTGGGGTGCTGACTGATGCCTACCAAGTGACTGCAGAGATTGCCTGTCCCCTTTAAGGACAAGTCAGGCCTGTCACATGGATAAGATGAACACATCCAGTTACACACTAGAATCACATTAGCACTTCAAAGAATAGACAGATATGGAAGAGAACTGAGAATTCCCCAGAACATTCTAGTGATATAAAAAAAAAATGACCTTATACACTCTCTGGGAAAGAGCCTCAGTAATTTGACCTTTCTCGCAAGAACTTCCTTTCTTTCTTCATGGGTCTCATGCTGTGTCCTGAGAAGTCTCCTCCCTCATGCGGGCTGCATGCAACACTTAGGACTGTGCCAGATGTTTGTTTTCCTGGATACTGTGAGTCAGAATTGTCTTGAATTGTATTGATGACTTTCAGTGGCCATCTATAGCTACCAAACTGGATGATTAGAGACTTCTAAAGAGCAAGCAAAGAAATCTTAAGGGCTACCAGGGGACATTTGCAGATCAAGTCAAGAAACCAGATAAACGATGCCACGATGCCATGGAGGAAAACCCCAGCTTCCTTTGCATAGAATGTTACAGACAAGCATGCTGTAGTGCCATGAACTGCCTTAAAGAGTAAGACATCACACATCAAAATAATGGAGCTACTGTGGAAAATAGTCTACAAGGTTCTCAAAAACTCTATTCAGATTCTCATATGCCCCAGCAATTCCACTGCTAGATAGATACTCAAGAGGACATGACGCATACGGCCGTAAAATATCTTACAGTGTTTATAGAAGTCCAATTTGCAACGACCCCAAAGTAGAGGCAATGCAGATGACTCTATAGAGTGTGGCATGTCCGTACAGTAGAGTAGGACACATCCATGGAGACAGAATGGGGTCATACAGAATGTGGGATATCACTCAAGCACAGAAAGAGAACGGAGTCATGGCATGCTTCAATATCAATGAACTTTGAAAATGCTCTCTAGCCCAGTGGTTCTCAACCTGTGGGTCATGACACCTTTGGGATCAGATCAAACTACCCTTTCACAGGGGTCACCTAAGACCACTGGAAAACACAGATATTTTTATATTATGACTCATAACAGTAACAAAATTACAGTTATGAAGTAGCAATAAAAAATTTTATGGTTGGGGTCAGCACACCGTGAGGAAAAGGGTTAAAAGGTCACCGCATTAGGAAGGTTAAGAATCACTGTTCTGGTTGGAAGCAGTCAGCCACAAAGGTCACATGTGGGATTCCTATCATATGACTCTCCAGCCCCAAGATCGATTTTTCAGGACACATAACTAAAACACATCAAGCGTGTTATCATATCATCCACTCAAATCAGTGACTTAGATGAGAACGTTTCCTGGGACAACAGTAGCTTGCCTGCATTCCCCAGGCCTGAAAATAAAAGAAGCAGAAGACAATTATCAAAAAATCAAAATTAAATAAAAATGAGGCATGGCGAAGCAGGTGTTATAACGAAGTGGGGTATGCCCACCTTTTGTTTTTCTATTGTTATTCAAATTGTCAGGATAATTTTCTTTTGCTCACATTTTGGATTAATTTTACCTAATTTCCAGTTCAAATGTCAAGTCCGGTTTTTCTTTCCCTGGCCTCTCTGGTGTTCTTTCCTTTGGAAAATAACTACATTAGTTACCTAGGTAACTATCTATCTTCTCATATCTTACGGGCGGGGGGGGGGGGGGAGGAAATATTTTTAAGGTCCCACTGAATATATAAATATTCTTATTTTTTCTTTTAAGGGGTCACGACCTATTTGCAATGGACTGGTTTTAGCCACATTTTACATAGTATAATAGCAAGGCTCAGAGATATAAAGTAACTTTTCCGGGCCACACAACTGAAAGCTGACTGACTTTGTAGCTAACCTACAGCTTCCCCTCTGGAGCCACTGGGCGGCTGGGTGGCTTCTCCAGGCCTCAGCGGTGAGGCGGCAAGGGAAACATCTCCCCCATTTCTGCCAGCATTCATCTGTCCACACACTTGCACATCCTCCAGGATGCCAGAGAGTATCATGTGCTAAAAATACCAACACGCCCCCCACCCCCATAGACTCAGGAGAGACTGAAGAGAGAGGTTACTCACAGGTCACTCCAACAGAAATACACGTTGGACACTAGAGAAGCAGAGGGCATCAGAAGGGGAAGGTGTGAACAGGTCTCTCCAGAGGGGAACAGGCTTAATCTGAGTCCTGCTGGTTATGGGAAGACCAGGGACGGCGACCTTCTGGGAGCGCAGGTGCAGGAAGATGTCCACTGTGGCAGGACCCTTCAGATCCCTGTACGGGTGGGTCTGCTGCAGGTGCCCAGGGTTAATGCCAGGTGGGGCAGAAGGGCTCGGCTTGAGAGTTGAGATATAGCTCCAGCGACATGAGAGCAGAGCCTTGGGCGGGGGTTGGTAACTATAAATCAAAGGGGAAAGCCAACCATCCAATATGTCCAGCAGGGATGAATTCTCTTATTTCCCTCACTCCTTCGTCTTCTGAGACTTAAAAAAAAAAGAAAAAGAAAAAGAAAAGAAAAACGAAACAACTGACCTGTAATCACAGCTACCAGGGAGATGGAGGCAAGAAGATTGCATGTTCAAAGCCAGCCCAAGTGATAGTGTGAATTCAAGACCAGCCCAGGAGACTTGGTGAGAGTGGGGTTCATTTTGTCAAGGACAGGAAGACAGCTCAGTGGTAGAGAGCTTATGTAAGTCCCTAATTTCAGTCCCACCTATTGCAAAATAAAGAGAAGGAAGGAAGGAAAGAAAGAAAGGATGTAGGTACCACTTGTCACTTCCATTCTGAGTAGAGAACAGTCTACTGTTCTTGTGCTAACATCATCTTGCAATGTGTTCCTAGCGACTACAGCAGGGAGGAGCAGAGGTCACACAGTGACCCCAACATTGAGCAACAGGTGCCATCACCACTTTGTGGATCAGAAGAGCCACCAGTCAGGGATGAGGGGCTGAGAAGGAGGGAGAAGAAACCCCCACATTCCAATCTCCCGGGACACATTTTCATAGCCTCCCTCACAGATCTAAGGGACATCCCTAACACTTGAGTCTAAGATGCTAAGATTCGAGGATGTAAATTCTCTTTCCAGGGCAGCCTCTCATCTCCAGGAAGGTGCTCTGGAGCACCCCATGGGACATAGCTTCTGTGACCTTTTCAAGACCTCCCTGGGGCCCCGGGACATTCCTGATTGTGGTGTAGATCAGCAATGCTGAACAGGGCAAAAGGGACATAAAAATTAAAGAATCTCAATATTGCATATTATGGTTACTTTGAGAACAGCTTGGTGTTGCTTTTAGAAACACACACACATGCTCATACACATATAAGCATACATATACACACATGTACATATGTGCACACACATGTACAAGCACATACACATGCATGTGTACACACATGCATATGCTTATGAACACATGTACATGCACAGATAATATACATGGACATACACATATACAAATGCACATACACACTCACATACACACACACACACACACACACACACAGACAAGGTTCTCCCAATTATGTGGCATCTGAGCACTGGTTAAAGACACCCTGGGGTTGCTAAGCACAGTGAGATGGGCCCAACAGGGGATCCCAGTAGGAGAGAGTCTCCCTTCCTCTCTCAGAGGCCTTGGGAAGGAGGAAAAGATGACCAAGGCTAAGCTGTTCTCAGTCTCCAGTCTAGAATATTCTGCTTAGGGATTTGAACCCAACTGATGACAATGACTCAATCCTCTCCCAGTGTCCTTAGCACTTTGGATGACAGCACCAGGTGATGCCTGTTTGGTGGTCAAGAAGGTAATTGGCCTAAATAAACTATTCCTTTATACCAGTGCCCGGAGTCAGATGTAAAACATATGCTAATTTCCTGTAGTAGCAAGAAAAAGAAAAATGCCTTGGTTTTATGAGTTAGGGAAAATGCCTTGGTTTTATGAATTAGGGAAACAGATTTTGCTCATTTTTCTGGCATAAACAACTATTTCATGAGTTAATCACAAACCTCAGGTGTGCCCGTTGCCAGTAGACCTGGGGAATAACCTGTTTGCACGGTTATACTGTGAGGCCAGAGGCAGCATGGCACCATGACAAAGAGTGTGGACATAGATGTCAGGCCGAGCCAGGTCCAGACCTGGCTCTTGCACTCAGTGTTGGTGTGACTCTATTTCCCCATCTGTCAAATGGGTGTGAGAGGTATTCCTGCTGCAAGATCAAGCCAGTCCAAACCCCAGCAGGGATGGGGAGTGGCTCTCCAGGCCTCACCCCTAGCTGGGGAACAGTTGGTGGCAGCTGGGGAGGGAGAGTAACTTTCTTTGGCGTCCTGACAACTCGTAGGTTACCCTTGCCCCAGTGTTTGCCCCCTAGCCATGAACACACAGAGGGAACTAACCGGACAAATGTGGGAGGGGCACGTGCAGGGGGCCTGGGAGGAGTTGGAGGGAGAAATGAGGGGTAGACATGATCACCATACATCATAGACTCGAGTGGGATTCCCAAAGAATAAATAAAAATATTTTAAAAGTAGTATTGGCTTTGTGAACGTATTGTAAATACTAAACAGAAAACTAAAACCGGACAGTTACAGCAACACTGAGCATACCCTCACAGTAGGCTCCCAGAGGATGACAGATGGTCCCTCAGCACAGGGCTCCACGGTCTGAGATGGGTGAGAGCCACGGGCAGAAGCTGTGTTTACTGCGTATCTATTTTTTCCTCAGGTCCTAGCTTCTTACTAGCTCCTTTCCTGTTCTTAAATAAGGAAACGCGTTCCCCACCAGCTTCCGAGGGTTGTTTTGAGCACAAAGGAGAACTGGTCAGATACACGTGGGGACACCAAGAAAAGCACGCAGCCCTGCGTCGCTCCAGCAGGGGCTGAACAGCAGACAGCAACAGGAAGCTGCCACATTGCGTCTTGAGCAGTTTCTGGCAGCTTCAGGGGGACTTTACCAAATGTCCCCAAGTCCCCTGCCAGGAACTGCTCATGAGCACTCTGGGCTTCACTAGCACAGGAAGTCACATGAATGCTGGAGGGGGTTCCTCCTCAGAGCACCTGTCCCTAACAGGATGCTCCAAGCACACAGTGGCTTCCTGGGAACCCCATTTCCTGTGACTCACTCACAGTGCCAGGCCCAACAACACCAACACCAGGCTCCTGCTTCTGTTGCTTCACAGCCATAGAAGCAGCACAAAAATAATTTTTGTTTTACATTTTTTTTTTTGAGAGCGGGTCTCATATGTAGCTCAGGCTAGCCTCGAACTCACTATATGGCCAAAGTTGGCTTCAGACTCACAATCCCCCTTCCTCTCTACCTCCTAAGCACTGGGATTTTAGTGCTCATTCCACTAGTCCAGATTCAAATTAATTTCTAAAATAAACTATTAATGTTATTGTAGCCAAAATGTACTGGATATGTGTCTATGTCCAAGTGCCAAACACTGATTTAACCCGCATAGACAACACTGCCCTTAGACCTGGACAGGAAGAGGCCCTGCCCTGATGCTTCCCAATGAATCTAAGTCTCCCACTGGACCAGTTAGGGCCAATAGTGCCTCTGGGTGGATCCCAGCCTCTTCTTGTTACTCTCTCTGACACTGGTAAGACCTCTCTTGTGCTCTGCATACCAGACACTGAGTAATGAAATCCAGGAATCCTGCTCATGGAGTTTCAGAACAGAAGGACCTGGGATGGCTTTATTCCAGAAGGGAAGCTTGGTGAGCGGCCACAGCCCAGGCTAGTGTGCCTTGTCTTTCTCACAGGTTATTGACATACCTTTTGAGGTGACTCAACTTGTCTGTATAGACAGGGACCCCACAAAGGTATTTGTTCAGGGCTCTATATGTGAGACTGCCACACCATATAACATTTGCCTACAAACCTTACTCTCAGGGAAACCCTGATTTAGATTAACTTCCCACGGTGACACAGTTAAGGAGAAAGAAGAGCTTGCACTCAAGTTCTGGGATGTCACAACTCAGAGGCACGGCATTCCGCTATCTCAGGATCTCTCACCAGTCTCCGCCAGGATGTGAATGCTTGAGAGAGGCTTGGGCTCGCCCTCTCTGTAACTCAGGGCTCCTTGAGACTGCGTTATCTGATGTCCCCTACCTGACAGATTTTATCTTCAAGAGTACCAGCTGGATATCCCCAAAGCATCCACTTAGACATCTTTCCGTGGAAGCCGACAAAGCATGGACTACAGAGTATGAACTCCAGCAGAAATCTGGGTTCTGTTTTCAGCTTTGTTGTAGAGTAAGGCTTTTGTGTGCTCAAAAAAAAAAAATAGAGTTTGGCAAATACCAAATGAGGAACCAATATATGAAGGCAGTGCCTACTGCAAGAGGCAGGGCCAGCGGGCAGCTTGCAAAGGAATTGGGGTTGGGAGCAATGGTTTCTCCTATCTCTCTTCCTTGCTCTCTTAAAAGGAATGACCCCAGAGGAGTGAGGTAAAGAACACTGGAGAGACCATGAGCATCAGCTCCAGAGAGAATCTATATCTTGTTCTACCTTAATGCTGCTCTTTTGATAGTCAGAGCACAGAGCAGCCACAATGAGATAGTGCTTCACTCTTGATAAAGCAGCTAGCTCTTAAATATCAGACAACAAGGCTTGGGGAGATGCTCAGTTGGTAAAATGCACAAGTGTGAGACTCTAAGTTCAATCTTCAATGGTCAACATAAAAACACACCAGTGTGGTAGCATGTGCTTAGAATCCCAGTGTTGGGGAGATAGAAAAAGGCAGATCCCTGGGGCTTGCTGCAGCCAGCAGAACTTAGTTCATGAGCCCCAGGTCCCAGTGAGAGACCTTGTCCCAAAAACAAACTGGATATCTTTGAAGGACAAACACCATGGACTGACCTCTGGCCCTCCATATACACACAAACATGCACACATGTCTTCATACACACACACACACACACACACACACACACACACACCAGATAATGATGTAGAATAGTTAGAATCATCTTATATTGTACAACAGAGCAGCCACTTCGTAGAGTTGAAAGTTCATCAGAAGATTAAACTTAGAGTTACTATGTGACCCTGGACTTTCACCCGTATACCCAAGACAGAAAAACACACCATCTCTATAAACTTGTACAAGAATGTTTATAGTAATATTACTCACACCAGCTAAAAAGGTTTAAACAACCTGAATATCCATCAATAGTGAGGGACAAACAAATGGGGGCAGCACAGTTGAATAACTGCTATTATTGTAGCCATAATAATGAATGAAGAAACTGCGGCTGCTACAACTTGGATGAACGCTGTGCCAACTGCGGCTGCTATAACTTGGATGAACGCTGTGCCAAGTGAAAGAAGCCAGACGCAGAAGATAATCATGCATCAGCTGCATCCATGTCCAGGATGGAAAATCTATAGAGACAGAAAATGGATCACTGATCTCCGAAGGCTAGGGGTAGGGGTGGAAAAGTTGGGTTGGAGAGATAATAGCTAGAGGATCAAGTTATTTTATGTTATTAGATTATGTAAACATTAAAAATTCACTGAGGTGATGGCTTGTGTGTCGGGAAGCATACTAAAACATATTGAATCACCTACTTTAGGCAAATTATACAGTATATTTAACAGCTCAATAAGGCTGTTTAAATTAATTGCAATAAAACAAAAGACCTGGGTACAAATGAATTCCCTCACCTCACCTAAACTGCCTCCAATACTGCCCTTCTCTCTGGCTGCCCATGAATTAGGAAGTGTATGCTTACATGAATCAGCTCCATAACAGCCTTCTGCGTCCTGCCCTTATTTAAGTGCTGATTTAGACAGGCAATGAACAGCTGGGAAGGCACCAGGCCACTAAAGGTACCATTACAACGCCAAAGTCTGAAACCTTGTCAAAATCAGTAAGTGAGGCTGGGTGACGGCAGTTCACTTGATGAAGTACTTGCCATCCAACCACCAGGTCCCAGGTTTAGTTCCCAGAGCCCACTTAGAAATCTAGGTGTTGGGGTGTGTGTGCCAGAGATGGGGAGGCAGAAACAGTTCCTTCAGGTTCACTGGCCACTCAGCCTAACCTACTCTTTGAGGGCAATGAAGAGATAATGTCTAAAAGACCAAGATAATGTCTAAAAGACACACGTGTATACACACACACACACACACACACACACACACCACATCAGTGATTCCCTCCCTATCCTGAGCCCTCTCCATGACCTTCCCAAGTCATTGAATGAACAGTTACATTATAATGAGATTGGCCAGACAGTGTCGATATGGCTCTCTCAATATGAAAACACTTTCTGTTCCTTTCAAACACTCCACTAGACAAACCTTTCCCAGGTGGCAACACAATCTGACCTCGAGCTTTGCATAGGTCACCCTTTGCTGTCCTTTTCTGCTCTTGGTCATATTCGAGAACTGCACTGGGCGAGGAGCTCTTTGGTGTCATATTTCTCATCATTACTAATTGTTCCAGCCATGCCTCAAAAGACACGTATTTGTTATAAAGATCCTAAGACCAGAGAGTCAAATGCATAACTGTCTTTCTGCCGGGGCCTCCATGTCTCCTACTTCTGCCCCATTCATTATACATGAAGGACAGTGTTTCCTTTGAAGCACACGGCACTGAGGAATGAGCGGGGGTGATACTTTAATACCTATGTCAATCACAAAACACAGCCTGTGTCGGGTACTTACCGGATGGATCATAGCTGCTAAGCCTGAGCTCAGGTGGGCCACAGCCGGCAGGATACAGATAGACCAGATGCATGACTGTGCCATGCCTGCGATGAGCAGGGTGAGGAGTCTCGGGGACACTCAGGTCTTCAATAAGCAGCCTCCTTCTGTGGGAGCCCCCGAGGCTGGCTCTCTCTGGTGAGGGGACTTTGCCTTTCTCAGAGCTGCACAATTTCCCCAGACACCTTAGCCCAAGCAAGGAAGGCATCTCGGCATAGCAGACATGACATCAAGTTCAGACTCGGAGCCCAGGATGCAGGGCTCCCAAGAGCCAAGGATGCAGGGCTCCCCAGAGCCCAGGATGCAGGGCTCCCCAGAGCCCAGGATGCAGGGCTCCCCAGAGCCCAGGATGCAGGGCTCCCCAGTAGCGGTTCCCTGGTATCTCTTCTCTCACCCCCAGCAAAGAAGATTAAGAAGGACATATTTAAAAGATTACCCTCAGGAGCTTAGCCATATTTGCAGCCAGATGATTATGTATAAAAACAGCCATCACCAGGAACTCCTGACTGCAGTCTGAGACAGGAATTCCTATCTGAAAGCAAAATTAATACCGCACCTAGAGCGATAACCTAAAAGAATTATCTGGCAACTATTTCTAGCATCTCTATTATTATCTGGAGAGAGTGCTAAGAACAGGTCTAACTGGGCTCAGAGACTCTGCATTCGATCTACAAATGTGGTCCAGGGAGAGACTCAGGTAATAACTGCAAGATTGCCAGCATTTTGAATCTCAAGAGGCTGGATGAGGCTCAACAGAAGCTCCCGGCTTTAATTAATAACAGACTCAATTCCAGGAGTCCATGGTAAGCAATTGCTTCCTCTGCATGTTCTAGAGAATTCTCTCCTCTAATGTCACGAACTCAGCTGCATTTCAGTAGCCAAAGTGTTTAACAGTCTCAGTCATTTCCTGGGTGTCCTACCAGCTCAGGAGGGAGAGAGCATTGTGTGGGTAGTAGCTTCATGCTTTCACAAAGTTAACCCCAGTAGGTCCTTCCTCCTAGACTTAGGGCTCTGACACACAAAAGAAGCCTTGCTTGTGAGTGTTGTGAGATCTACACTGTAGGGTTAAGTATAACCTTTGACCTTCTACAGCCACACAATAGTGACAGGTCAGAATGACTACATCTATGCTCCTTCTCCTATTGTTGGGGTACTGGACTTTTACAGAATTTTCTTTTCATTAAAACCACTGGGAGCCTGGCCTGGTGACCCACACCTTTAGTCCCAGCACCAGGGAGGAAGAGGCAGGCAGATCTCTATAAGTTCAAAGCCAGCCTGATCTACAAAGTGAATTCCAGGACAGCCAGGACTGTTACACAGAGAAAACTTGTCTCAAAACAAAACAAAGATCATTGTACCCTTTAAATAAAATGGAACTGTAAGCCTAGAAGGGTCTGAGAAGATAAAGCCCAGCAGTTCTCAGAAATTCTTAAGGATTACAGAACTTTCACGAATACGAATTGTGAGGCAACTGCTCAGATTCCCACTTGAGAGACTTGTGAGTAGAACCCAGAAACTTCCATTCCTAAAAGTTCTCCAAACCAGGACCAGTAATGGATGGTCCAGCCAGCTCTATCCTTTAAGACTAGGAAGGTATCGGAGAGACTGAGGGACTTCCTAGATACAGTGTAGCAATCCTGGGGGTGTGGCTAAGTCCTAGACTGTAGCCCTTCTGCATTCTACACTAGGAGGCCTTCCACAAAACCCAGAGGGATGGAGTGGAAGCCCTTACTGCCTCCTGATGCTCACTACAAGACTTGGCAGCAGCATTCAAGAACCAGAGACACCAAATTTGCTGGAGTTTTTCTGTCCACAGTGGGATCAGAAGAACAAGACGGTTGCAGGGGCTTCCCAGCCTAGCATGGGGCCAGCAACGGTGGAGCCAAATTTCAAAAGTCCCATGAAGTTTCAGGGTTAAACCCTATATCAACCTCTCCCGTACCTACACACTCCACCCACAGACACACAGACAGACACACAGACATGTAGACACATACCCCTTGCCACATCTTATTCTAAGGATAGCTTGCAAGGCTGTGGAAACAACCTTTGTGCGTTCTCTTTCTTACTTGAATACCATGAAGAGTCTTGGATTGTAATGTAAAATATCCCATCCGCATTTCCAATGTTCAGAAGTCAGCTATGAGCATATACTGTGGTTCTGTTTGGTTCTTCTAGTGCAGTGGTTCTACCTGTGGGTCACGACCCCCCCAGAGAAGACAATTGGACAGCATGGATGTTTACATTATGATTCATAACAGTAGCAAAATTACAGTTTTGAAGTATCCATGAAAATAATTTTGTGGCTGGGAGTCACTACAACATGAGGGACTGTAATAAAGGGTCACAGCATTAGAAAGATAGAAAACCACATGTTCTAGTGTCTGTCTGGTAAACACTGCAGTGTGGGGTATGATACTTTTCACCATTAGTTCTTTCTGTGGTGTGCGTGCATACATTTGTGTGTATGTGTGTGCCTGTGCCTGTGTCCGTGTTCCTACATTTGGGTGTATGTGTGTATGTGTGGGTGCCTGTACCTGTGCCTGTGTGCATGTTCCTACATTTGGGTGTATGTGTGTATGTGTGCATGCCTGTACCTGTGCCTGTGTGCATGTTCCTACATTTGGGTGTATGTGTGTATGTGTGTGCCTGTGCCTGTGTGCATGTTCCTACATTTGGGTGTATGTGTGTATGTGTGTGCCTGTGCCTGTGTGCATGTTCCTACATTTGGGTGTATGTGTGTATGTGTGTGCCTGTGCCTGTGTGCATGTTCCTACATTTGGGTGTATGTGTGTATGTGCGTGCCCATGCCTGTGTGTGTGTTCCTACATTTGGGTATATGTGTGTATGTGTGTGCCTGTACCCGTGCCTGTGTGCGTGTTCCTACATTTGGGTATATGTGTGTATGTGTGTGCCTGTACCCGTGTCTGTGTGCGTGTTCCTACAGCTCTGTTCACTGGAGACCGACCAGCTACTTGAGCTACTTGTTTAGGGGTGTCTGCACGGTGTATTTGTTAATGTGTGTGTGTGTGTGTGTGTGTGTGTGTGTGTGTGTACAGAGAAACACAGCACCACTCCTTCAACACAGGTTAACAACACCGAAGGAGACTTGGACAGCTTTAAGATATCTCAAATTCATATCCATGAGTTTGCTGCTCTTCTAGAGGACCCGAGCCATCCATGCCAAGCAGCTCACAGCTGCCTATAACACCAGCTTCAGGGGATCCAACACCCTCTTCTAGCCTCTGAAGGTACTTATACACACACACACACACACACACACACACACACACACAGAGAAAGAGAGAGAGAGACAGACAGACAGAGACAGAAAGAGAGACACATAAATATTTTTATTTAAAAATTCAAATTCAGTATTTTCTTGGCCAAAATTAAGTTTGATTACTTTTTGACAAAGCCATTCTATCTCCTTGGTCTAAATTCATCAAACATCAGCCACAGAAACTAACTCCATGGCCTTAACTCCTCCTCCATGCTCAGCTGCTATTTATGTCAGCAATAGATACCCAGGCCACCCCTAGGTTGTGTCAAGCTTACAGATCCGTGTATTTAATTCAAGAAACAGTTGTTGAGTTAGGAGTACCTCTCAGTGGTCTAATAACTACCTGGTACAGGTAAGGCCCCGGGGCCCATCCCTTCCTAGGCATGACAGAAGTGGTTGTCTTCTAAGATAGCATATAAAGCAAACATTTGAGTTTTGGATTTACAGATTATAAGGAAGAAGTCTGATAAATTCAAAAGTTCAAGAAGGGTAGGAGCTAAACTCCGAGTGGGTCACCAAGGTGGTTGGTGAAAGAAGAGAACATCTACTGCTTTTAAAGGCAGCACATGGGGCTGGAGAGATGGCTCAGTGGTTAAGAGAATGTCCGGCCTTAGCAGAGGACCTGTGTTTAGTTCCCAGCTCCAGTGTGAGAAAGCTTACAACCACCTTTGACTCCAGCTCCAAGGGATCTAAAAGCCTTTTCTGACCTCTGTGGGCCCTTGTGCTCACATGCAAACAGATGCACACACACAAATAAAGATGTCCGGCCTCATGGAAGCATAAGGAAACTGACCTCTTTCTTAGGCAAAACACAGGTTCAGATACTGACTGCTTGGGGCTAGTTGGTGACCGGGAAACCTGTAGACTACCTCGTGCCTTTAACTTAACCTGCTCACTGATTCAGAGTAGGCCCCCAGCAGAGACCATGGCTTCCGTCTGCCTCATAGCTTTGCCGGACCCATTGGGCAGCCTCCCACTGCAGTCCTGAGCAGCCTACTGCCGCAGTCCATGTCAAGTGAAAGCACCAGAGAGGACAAGAGAGCAGCGGCTTTGTCAGCATTTATATAGTTGACAAGAAAGACAAGAAAGATACGGCAGCTTCCTATGTTACAAAGCTAACACTGACTGCAAATGTTTACCCCATATCCAAGGACAGGCTGCCCGAGTGACCCACCACATAGAGGTCTCTGCCTGCCAGCAGCAGGTCCCACTCACCTACACAAGCTCCTCCATGGTAAGATGCGAATACTAACCAGCAGCAGGGAATTCACCAAGGAGCTGCAGCAAAGCTTGGAGAGGCCCTGAGTGCTGTGCACTGGGATAGGTCAGTCACTACCCAGCAACTACCCAAGGGGATGAACTCCATCTCAGAGCCAGCCTTTGGGTCTGCCCAGGGCTCAGGGAATGGATGTCACAGACACAGCTTTTGGTCACCTACAGGACTAGCCACACGACAACTCTCCATATGTGGCTTCCTTGCTGTTATGACTTTATCCACACGCGTCCTCTAAGAGATTTTTTTTTTTTTTTTTTTTTTTTGAGAGCAAATCCTCATCTTTAAATGAGACTCTCTCTGCAGCCTGGGTTTTTAAGGAAATGGGCTGAAGGTGGGCTGTGGCTTCCTCAAGGACCATGGAGCTAGCTGCCTTCTATAAGATTATTTTAAAGTAAAAATATACAAGCCAAGGAGCTTAGCAAGCTCTGGGAACCTCCTTCCCCCAGAAACCCTACAAGAGCTCTCATCAAGATGATCTTTGCTGCATAACAGATTGAGTACACACACACACACACACACACACACACACACACACACACACACACACACACACACAGGAGAGAAGGTGAGAAGGCTGGAGAGAGAAGGGTGCATTGGGCTTCTCAGGTCCACTGGAGCATCTCCTCCCTAGCGCCTACTTTCCACCAGCCACTCATCTTGGTCTTTTGCTCATCTGTGTTCTCAACCTCCCTGCAAAGCCCAGCCCGTAGGGGTCTTACCTATCCCTCCAAAGCAGGCTGTGATTTTCTGGGCATACTGGCACAGGCTTCCATCTGGGCAAGGTTCCTCTGCAAGGCCTGCTTTGTCCATCTCTGCAAGCATCTGCCTCCCTTCCCGTAACACCACTCACCCAAGGCCTGCTCAAAAGAGAGTGAGCCGCCAAGCCCCCTCTTCTCTATCATCTCCATCAATAATTCAGATGCTACATAAAATCTGCTGGGCATCCAAGACTGAGGTACTCTGAGGACGGAAGCATAATTAGTTTAACGGACATCAAGTGTCTCAAATTACTCTCTGACAATATTCTCCATAGGCAACATTTTCAATAGCATTGAGAGGCAGCCTTGGAATGCCTTCAAGAAGTAGCCATGGACAAGCTGTGTTCAGAGGGAGGGCACAGGCATCCCCTGGGCTCAAAGCCTTAATGTTTGACAAGTCTCTACAGATTTCTTCCAGAGTCAGAGTATCAAGGCCCTGGGTATGGGTCACTCTTTATGAGGCCTGCTGTAGATAAATGCACTTCATACTGCAACCTTTACCCTTTGCCACACATATCTCTCATTTGCTAAAATTCCTCAGCCTGCTTCCGGCCAGAACCTCCTGGCAATTCCCCTGATCTTAAGAATGCAACTTTGTTACCTCTTCCTGTAAGGCTTCCTGAATAAGCATGGCTAGAGCACACTCACCCCGTCCTATCTCCGTACAGGAGACAACTCTGCTCAGTATTCACATCTTACCGCATCCTAGGGCTACTTCTAGGCTGTCAGCTTCTCCTGCCAGTCTCTGAGTCTTCCATCCCAGGGGGCTCTACGCACACAGGGCACTCAGTAAGGATCGGACACTATTCCACCAGGAGTCACTGTCAAATGTGAACACCTAGTACTTGGATGAAACTGTGTTTTCCACAGACACAACACTGTCACCAATATTGGCTCTTTTAGTTGGCAAGGAAGACATACATTCTGCGGCCGTGAGGCACAGACAGCATCAAGCTTTTGGTTATAGGTCATAGTGTAAGTGCCACTGATCTGGAAGGAGCTAAGTGGCAGGCATATGCCCAGAGGTCCCCAGCAGCTGTGACCAGAGGAAGCCGTCTCAGTAATTAGGAGACAGGTTGTCCTTGCTGGCAGGATAAATGGATGGTAGACCCGAAACCCCAGCATCAGCACCCTGCCGAGCTGCTGACCCTCAGCAGGTGCCCCAGGCCTGCCAGCTCCTGGTTCCCCTCCTCCACAGATCCCCTGGGGGGAAGACTGCAGAGGGAAGCATTTCCAGTGGCTGGGCTGCAAGTATTTATAATTCATCTCTCTCAACACTGCAAAGCCCTGACTCATTCTGGCAGACCTCAAGTTCTCTGTTGATTTATTAGAATATGGCCAGTACCCCAGGTAACCATTTCCCCTCCATGTTATAGCAGGCCTCTGGTTTGCTGGTTTCTTTCCTTGAGGCTATTCAGATTTAGACTTAAACTTTGAAGAATTTCCTTTAGGTTATGCTCCTAAAGATATATAAAGTAAACTCATGCCTGGTACCGGAAATCTAACCAACTATTCAGTGTTAGAGGAGTCATGGATCTCGGAAGAAAACCTACAAGTGCCACTTCGTTAAGCCAGCATAAGCCCTAATTACATCCTAAATATTTATCTTTATGCCCACAAAAATATATAGCTCTCTCCCCTCATCAAGGAAACTTCCCTGGGCAATAGACAATGACCATTACAAAACACACACACACACACACACACACACACACACAAAACTGAGGTATTAGCTTTATTCTGCACACACACACACACACACACACACACACACATATTTATATATATATAAAGGGGCCGGGGATATGTCTCAGTGGGTAAAGTTCCTGCTTTATGAGCATGAGTGAATTACACCTCTCTCACTGGTACAAAATGCTTGGCATAATAACACATCTGTAACTCCAATACCGGGCAGGTGAAAACAGGAAGATCTTAGGACTCATTGGCCATCCAACCTAGAAATGTAAGAAAGACCTGGGCGCCAATGAGAGACCCCACCTAAGAAAAACAAGGTGGATGGTTCCTGAGGAATGACACCCAAGGCTGACTTCTGGTCTCTACACAAATGTGCGTAAATGCTCGTAAGCAACAACCCCATACGCACATTAATTAAAGTAAAACTATAAGTACATATTGAATGCACATAGTATGACAAGTCAGATGTTGATGGGCTGGATATTAGCAGCTTTACTGATGAACAAGTCAAGAAGCCCTCAAAGAACATGTTAACTAGTAGGAAATTAGGCACAAAAATACCTCAGGCCAATAAACACAACTGGGCACTGTCCAACATACAGGCACAGCGTTCATGGTACAGGCGCTGCATTCAACACGCATGCGCAGTGTCCAACACGCGGGCGTAGTGTCCAGCGTGCAGACGTACTGTCCAACTCGCAGATACAGCACCCATGGATTGTGTGGAAGGTTGAGATTATGGCTTAAGGCTCCAATTTGTTTCTCAACTGTTTTGTTTGTTTGGGCTTTGTTTTTATATCGCTGAGACTGGTCTTAACCCCAGGCTCTCCTTGCTTCTACCTCCCAGTTGCTGGGTTTAGAGCACACGCGTCACCACACCCAGCTTGTTGAAAGAAATATTTCTGAACACAGGAATGGCTTATGTTTCCCATTTACATGAACAATTTCGCGTTTCTATTTCAGCTCCAACAATGACCTATGCAAATGGGGTTCCCTCCTCAGGGGTGGATGAAGCGCGTTGCAATGCATCTAGTGTTTGTGAATGTGCAGAAGGAACGCTTGCCTCAGCTTGGTGCTGCTGAGACAGTGGGGAATGTGATGTCCCGACAGGTCTTTGAAGACAATTTTATGAAGACGCTAAAGAGACTTAGAGGAGGGCAGAGGAGAGGGTTCTGAGTAGAAGGAAATGGAGGGAGCGAGGACAGGTGACCACGACAAGTCCCAGTTGGGGACTATCCACTCACATATGTGCAGCCTCCCCACGGCTCGAAAAAGTGTGCCCACTGCCGTTCTTTCTCCGTGGACTAGAATTCCCAGGAGAGCACTGGCGATGTCTACCCGTACATTTTGCATGGATCTGTTATTACAGCCTCACCCAGCACTTGGTTTTGCCCAAGTACTTTAAAACCACAAGTTTGTTAATCACAGCAGTGACCCTGTGAGATGCCAGACCTTGCCCTGTGCAAAGCCTCCACATTACTGGCCTCCCCACCCCCAGGACAGCACTTCCCTCTAAACTCCAGCCCTACTCAGCACTCACTGCCAGCTTAAAAATAACCTGAACTCCCAAAGGCATATCCAAGGCTTCACTATGAATAAAAGATGCTTTTGGCTATTTCAAAGTCCACAGCTGTAGCAGGTTTGAGAACACACTGTTTTATATGTGGCTACAGATGGACAATGATTTGTCTAACAATAGAGAAGTTTCCGGAGACTGGAGCCGATTGAATGGCCGTTCTACTGCATCCTTTATCTGCTAGGAACAATTTATTGGATGTAAAATTGGCAGTCTGATATGGAAATGCTCTAGGGCAGAATCACTGTGCAGGACTCTTATTGTTTGTCAAAATAGAGTGTGCAGTAGCTTCAAGATGATCTGTCGTAGCATGCAAGGGAAAATGCAGCACAGTGGTTCTCAACTTGTGGGTCCTGACTCCTTTGGGGTTGAATGACCCTTTCACAGGTGTCACCTAAAGTTATCAGAAACAGTTATTTACATTATAATCCATAACAATAGCAAAATTACAGTTACAAAGTAACAGCAAAAATAATTTGATGGTTGGAGGTCGCCACAACATGAGGCGGGCACCATTAGGAAGGTTAAGGACCACTGCTTTATCATGTATTTAATAGAAATAGGGTATGAGAATATTATTTCTCAAGGAAGAATATAGATTTATATGCTTTAGTTTTTAACTTATGAGGAATGCTAAACCATGCATCTGGAGACCAAGAATTGATCAAAGTAAATCACACAGAAACTAAACATGATACCAATGGCCTCCAGGGACCACCAATGTTTAAACAGTAAGAATGCAAATAAACAATGTAACAATGTGGTTGATACACTCATTGAGGGGAGGGGCACTCCAGCCCAAATATGGGCTTTGTTTCTTTCTGCTGGGTAACCTCAGGTGGGCACTTTATTTCTTTTTGATTATTTTAGATGTATGTATGTATGTATGTATTGATTGGTTGTGTTTGTCATGGTCTATGTGCACATCTATGCCGACGTGCATTTGTGGACCGAGGCCTAAGGAGGACATTGGGTGTTCTTTTCTCTCATCCTCTGTCTTATCTCCTTCTTCTCTCACTGACTCTGGAGCCAGGCTGGCAGCCAGCAATCTTGTCATCCTCCTGCTAGCACTCTTGACAGCCACGGAGTGAGGGTCACAGGAACACTCATGGTCATGACCAGCTTTTTTTAGTTCTGTTCTGGGGATCCAAACTCAGGTCCTCAAATACATAGTCAGAGTTTGTAATGCCTTGAGCCATCTCCCCAGCCCCAAGTTCTTTACTTCCTGGATCTCAGTTGCCTGATCATGGGCAAATATCAGTATTTCTCCATATGTCAACTAAAGTCGCCAATAGTTCCTGGTGTCCACCAGGAGTACTCCATGAAAGTTACTTTAGACATTATAAAGAAAAATACCCAAAGGGATGAGAATGGAAACTTAATTAGAAGAAGCCTGTGGATCCTGAGGTAATGGTGAGAGATGAAGAAGCAGAAAGCAATTATATTCTCATTCTATAGAAAGAAAGGGATGTGTAGGTCCAGGTAACTACTGCTGTTTTACAATGGCATCTTCACATTGTGACATGAAATCATCTAAGTTTCAAACATTTTCAACTAGTGAATAAAATCAAGACTGCCTGAATCTGGACGTTCTAAGGAAACAGTCACAGGCCTGTGTGTGAGGGCTTCCAGCTTGGAAGGAGGTAGTAGTGGTTTCCGAGTATGTGCCCTGAGCCCTCACGGCAAGCTTAAAGCAAACAGTTGTGATTTATTTCCAGCAGCGGGTGAGGGCAAGTATTTTAAGGCCCCAAATTTTAGGGTGTAAGATTTTTAGAATCTTTGGAAAGTTCCACTTTAATGATCCATATGTTTATTTCTGAAATCAGATTTAATCTCTCATGGATCTTGTCCTATATTGCCAAGTGAGAGTGTGTGGGTAGGAGCACTTTGGAAGCAAATGCCACCATTGTCCCTGGTCACAACTACAAGAAAGTCTTCTTTCTCCCTCATGCTGCATTTAGAGCTACCAGATGCTTCCTCCTTGGTTGCTAATAGAATACTATTATGTTTCTTACTCCAAAAATGGTTCAGTGTACAATGATTTTGTTATTTTACATGAATTGATACATTAAGTAAAAAGCATAGATCTTAAAGGTATGATTCGATATTCAGTTTGTGCCCTTTGTCTACAGCTTTTCCCACTCAGAATGATCTTGACATCCATCCTCATTTCTCCTCTAGGTTTACCCTATGAAACTCATAGTGTCCCAAATGAAGACTCATAGCATCTCTCCGCCTTGCTATAAATCATCATCAAGACGGCTAACCCACAAAACCCACTCATTCCATAAACTTTTGGAAACACAAACAAGTGTGTGCCAGTGTCAGGGGTAGGCTACGATTTATGGTGCTTCCTGGTGAATGGGATTGAGTAATGCGAGAATTTCTAACTGTGACAAACTGGGAGGGACAGAGTTTGGGGTAGTCTCTGCAAATACTGAATCCAAAGGGGACTGGGAATGGGGACGCTTCAAGTGTGGAGGAGTGTGTGGTGTAGGCTGCAGCAGCGAGAAAAAGAGGCCATTTGATGGCCAGAAGTGGAATGAGACAAGGCTGTCAGCAGAGAAGTTGTAAGATACAATACCACAACTGAAACGTGTCTTCCCCCCACAGTCTCATATATGCAGTCATACCAGAAATAGGCAGTGTACAGAGATGGTGACCCCAACACGCAAAGGGACAGCATGAAAGGTCACAGATACCCCAAAGTGAAAATACATCTTCATAATAAAGACTGACATGGAAAAGAACAGCAAATGTTACGGCCTGAGAGACCTCCAAGAAGTAGAGTAGGAAAAAGAGAAGAAGCTTTGAAGGAAACAGCTGACAACGAGCTCATTCGCGATAGACACTGGCTCATGATGTCATCAGAATATCTATGAGCTCATGCAAGATAGAACATTGGCTTATGATGTCATCAGAATATCCATGAGCTCATGTCAGAGAGAACATTGGCTGATGATGTCATCAGAATATCCATGAGATCATGTCAGATAGAACAATGGCTCATGATGTCATCAGATTATCCACAGAATGAGTGGAGTCCTGTGGACAGCAGAGACCCTGGGTGACCTCAGGAGAGAGGTGGAAGATGGAGGCAAAAGCATCCATTTACCCAGATGTCAAGGCTGGAGCCCCAAGGCTCACAAAGCAGAAGCCATCAACTATGACCCCACAAGACTCTGACACACTTGTCCTGGTTTTTGATATTCTCCTGGGCTGGGGAGAAAGCTTTATAAACATTTGTGTACTCTGGGCATTTAAATGACTGCTTTGTGTGAATTGCCTTGGGAAAAAAGGATTAAAACTGATATATAGATATAGATATAGATATAGATATAGATATATCTCCAAACTTACTCATAGCACCATGTACACCAAAAGTTCTGGAGCCTCTTAGCTTATTGCTTTAATTAAATGGTCCTGCTCAGCAGACTTTCCTGGCATTGTAGTTGAAGACGTGTAAAGTTTATTGATTATACTTTCCAGTCATACTACATAACACTATTACTTATCCTGTCCAGAGAAGGAAAGGCTGTCAAAATTTTTGAAGAAGAAGAGGTTGAGTGGTGATTCAGTTTACCCTTGGATATCACAGAGAATATGAAAATTAACTAATTAAGCTAATCTAATTAAACAAAAATTTTTTAGAGAAAGATTTGTTGAGAACAGATTCAGAAATAATGGATTTAAAAATTACTATTCTTTTAATTCACAATTATAAATGTGCATGCATCAGGAAAAATGCATGGAAAAAATCCAAATGTGGCAGAAAGGTAGTTCAGTCAGCACCTATAGAGCACTTCTTTGTCTGAGGCCCTGCAATAGGCATTAAACAGAACTGAGTGTCTGGCTTTTCATTTCCGATTCAAACCATCCCCTTAAAGGCTCCCAACACAAGAGATCTTTCGGGCAAAGCAAAAATAGCATGCACCAGGATGAAGTGGGTGGTGGGTCTCATCAACAGGACAAATGGATTCCTTGTTCTCTCTTTGTCTTTTTCTTTCTCTCTCATGCTGTGTGTGTGTGTGTGTGTGTGTGTGTGTGTGTGTGTGTGTGTGTGTGTAAGTTCTTTTCTCTTCTATGTTTTTTCAGGATGAGGGAATAGCTCGGCACAACTGATCTTTAATTTTTCACTGGTATACAGAGCAGCAGGGAAAAAGCCTCGACCTCATATAGAAACTGAAGCAGGCGGTAACACCAGGATAAAAGCTTTTAAGAATACAAATATAAGCCACAGGTGTTGACACACATTTAGTCCCAGAACTTGGGAGATAGAGGCAGGTGGATCTCTGTGAGTTCAAGGTCAGCCTGGCCTACATGGTTCCAGCTACATAGTTATCTCAACAACAAAAAGAATGAAAACCATCAATGGCTTAGGAAATCACCATGTTAGGGTTTCGAGAAATGGAAACATTCTCAAGGACCATTGAACACAGGAAACAGAGTCAGACCAACAGTGGCTGAGGCCACAGACCCAAGGAAACATGATGTAAGGTCCATGAGTCACTCCTGACACCTGTGTCCATCCACACCCTGCCCTTGATGCCAGACCAGCTCCTCCTACAGTTTATCCCAGCAGAAAACCCTTTCTCACTCCACAACCTGGTTCTGGATTGCTACTTCATCCCACAAAGGTGCCCTTGGCCTCCTTCCACCACATAGCAGCCCTAATCCCCACCATGCGGCCCCATGCCCCCACCATGCAGCTCCATGCCTCTATCGTGCATCCTTACACCCCATCATACGGCCCCACACTTCATAATGCAGCCCCATGCCTCATCATGCTTCATGAGTGCTGTTGGAGCTTCAACTTCCAAGAGGATTCCTTCAGCAATGCACTTCTCTGGCTCCTTTTGCTCAACATAATGCTTGTGTGACTCTAACATATTGTATATAAAACATCGTGTATTTTTATCTTGGAGTGATATTTCATGGAAACAATATGCCACAATCAATGTGGGCATCCATCGTCCTGTTTGAGAACTTTTTTTTTTTATAGCTTGGAGCTACTATGAATAAATATGCTATGAACAATATTATTGCACACTTTCTTAGTGGACACCAGTGCTATAGATCATATACACACATATATGTACATATGCGTATACATTTCCTTTTGATAGTACTGATAGATACTCTTTTAAGTCATTTGTTTGGTGAATACGCCTGCTAGCAATGTAACGTCTCAGCTGCCCCATAGAGTTCCTGGCACCTAACTCATCGCAGTACACAAAGGGCTTTGAGGGAAACCGACAGACTTCTCATGTGCTGCTTGGCCATTTGGACACTTCCTTGTGGATGTGTGTGCCGTGGTTGTGGATGAGCGTGGTTGTGGATGTGCGTGGTTGTGGTTGTGTGTGCCGTGGTTGAGAATGTGTGTTCTGTGGTTGTGGATGTGTGTGCCATGGTTGTGGATGTGCATGGTTGTGGATGTGTGTGCTGTGGTTGTGGTTGTGTGTGCTGTGGTTGTGGTTGGTTGTGTGTGCTGTGGTTGTGGATGTGTGTGCCGTGGTTGTGGTTGTGTGTGCCATGGTTGTGGTTGTGTGTGCTGTGGTTGTGGTTGTGTGTGCTGTGGTTGTGGTTGTGTGTGCTGTGGTTGTGGTTGTGTGTGTACTGTGGTTGTGGTTGCATTGCTGTGGTTGTGGGAGTGTGTGCTGTGGTTGTGGGTGTGTGTGCTGTGGTTGTGAATGTCTACATGGATGAAAGAATGGCTATAATCTCACTGCTGAGCCCCAGCACCTCGCTCAGAGACCGGCCTAAACCGGAGCCTAGTAAGCAGGTGAAGTAAATGCCACAGAGGAGTTCTGATCTCTAAACACCTTTTCCCATGTGCATTCTGACACTGTTACCAGGAAGAAGTGGAAAACAGTGGAGGGAGGGGACAAGAGGGGGGGGGAGAGAGAAGGAGAGAGGCAGGGAGACAGAAGTTCCCTGGATGGATGAATGGATGGATGGATGGATGGATGGGTGGGTGGATGGGTGGATGGATGGGTGGATGGGTGGATGGGTGGATGGATGGGTGGATGGGTGGATGGGTGGATGGGTGGATGGGTGGATAGGTGGATGGGTGGTGGATGGGTGGATGGGTGCATGGATGGATGGGTGGATAGACGGGTGGACGGGTGGATGGGTGGACGGATGGACAGGTGGACGGATGGGTGGATGGGTGGATGGGTGGATGGATGGATGGATGGATGGATAAGTGGATGGGTAGATGGACAGACAGATGGATAGATGGATGGATAGATAGATTCAGAGAGGGAGCAGACAGACTTGAAAAATAAGAACTGAGAAACATTAAGCTTTGATAAAGCATTAACAGAACTGGGACTCTCCATAGCATTCTTCTGCCTCAGCTTCCCCAAAATGTACTCTGGACTCTTCTGTATTTGGATTCACTGCACAGAAACCTGGAAATTTACAGCCTACCAGTTCCAAGCAGACCATAACTGACTCAACAGGTACCAGAGACTCTTAGCTAAAACAAAGCAACAACCCCCCTCCCCCACCCCTCCC
This sequence comes from Mus pahari, assembly GCF_900095145.1. NCBI lineage: Eukaryota > Metazoa > Chordata > Mammalia > Rodentia > Muridae > Mus > Mus pahari. Next base: position 168,314,503 of record NC_034590.1, read on the forward strand.
ACCTACCTCTCCCCCACCCCTTCCACTTACCCCTCCCCCACCCATTCATTTTCTAGCACCGTTCCATGCTTCAGTTTTTCTTCAATGGTGACAAGAAACCTGGGATGCCCGTAATTCAAAATCTGTATGAAGGGCAAATGAGGCTCAAACACACTGACTTGAAGTCTGCATATTGTTTCCTAATTAATAGAGAAAAAGCATCCCTGGTAATCCTCTTAATTCCTTTATATGAATCTAGGTCACATCGGCCAGATAAAAACTTAAAAGTGGCATAAAACCAAATCACATTAATTAGGTGTCTCCTTAATGTCTCTTTAATTCCTCTTTCTCATTCTGCCGCTAAGCAGGAACATTAGCATTCTTGGCAAGTCTGTTTTAAAACTGGCCTTCAGAGCACATGTCCTGTGTAGTTTAGTTCTCATCCTGAGTAACGTACACTAGGATGATGAAACTTTATCTGATGAATGACCAATATAAAAATATTTTTTTCTGTACTCATTTCTAAAACATATCTTGTTAAATGAAACAAATCTTCATTGCATTAAAAACTGTATTTTTCTATTTCAAAATATGTCTCCTGGTTTCCTTGCCCTGATTTCTGTCAATAGTCTAGACCAGTGGTCTGCAAAGCAATGCTTGCTGCTTTATAAATAGTTTTATTGAAACACATCGACATTCGTGTGTGTGCCATCCACAACTGCCTTTTTGCTAGACTCTCAGTTACATAGTGGTACCAGCAACCATGTGCCTCACAAAGGCCAAAATATTTACCATCCTGTCCTTTACAAAGTTCATGACAGGCTACTCATACAAGGGTTCTGATCTTGTGTTTCTTAGCATGTGATCCGTGTAATCCTGGTTATTGGTCTCACCTGTGCAGAACCGAGTTTATTAGAAAGTCCCTGGGAGTTAAAATTGTCTCCCCTGACACCCCTTCTGAATCAGGCTAACTGGGCATAAGACTTATTCCACTGAGTCTCAGTTTCAAGGAAACCCTGATATCCATCCAATAAAGCAGGTCTGATAGTGCACACTCACAATCTCAGTACATATGGAGTGCACACTCACAATCCCAGTGCATGTGGGGTACACACTCACAACCAGTGCATGTGCAATGTACACTCACAATCCCAGTGCATGTGGGGTACACACTTACAATCTCAGTGCATGTGAGGTGCACACTCATAACCCAGTGCACACTCGCAATCCCAGTGCATGTGGGTTGCACACTTACAATCTCAGTGCATGTGAGGAGCACACTCATAACCCAGTACACACTTGCAATCACAGTGCATGTGGGGTGGAGGGAGCAGATCATGAAGTTTCAAGTTATCCTGGTTTGAAAGCAGCCTGCGCCACATGAAACCCTGCCTCAGATAAATAAGATGTATACGTGACTGTGTGTTGATTTTATTTTCTCCCTGATGAGCCATGAGGAATGTTAGGGTCTTACTTTTATACTCAACAACTTATAAGGAAATGCAAAATCCAGAAGCAGCACTCAAAGTCTTTTAAACCACATTTCATACATCAGAAGAGACCATTGTAGGGTCTGGGGAGGTGGCTCAGCGGTTAAGAGCACTGACTGCTCTTCCAGAGGTCCTGAGTTCAAGTCCCAGCAACCACATGGTGGTTCACAACCATCTGTAATGGGATCTGATGCCCTCTTCTGGTGTGTCTGAAGACAGCTTCTGTGTACTCACTTTCAAAAATTCTGAGTAGTTTTTGTACTCATATACAAAAAATAAAATAAGTCTTAAAAAATGAGAGAGACCACTGTAATAATGAAAGAAGAGACAAGCTTAGAAACTGTCAAATTTGAAAATTAGCTTTCCAATTCTATTTGACTTTTTTTCACTCTCTAGTCTTGTTCTGTGCTGTGGGATATGAGAGAAGACACTGGTAATCAGTGAACTCACTGGACCCAGATTCTCCCTCCTGGAGTTCCGAACTAGGCAACGGTGAGCCGTGCAGAGGCGGGGTGGACTCAACCTTCTGAACTGTGTTTATGTAATTGCTCACTGCACACAGCTGATCTTACAACAGTCAAGGACAGCAACAGTCCTCCGGCCAATTTTGTGTGGATTCCAGTTGAATGATGTTTGGGCTTGGTTGGTTTTTTTTCCACTAATTTTTTTTAATTGTGTGTGTGTGTGTGTGTGTGTGTGTGTGTGTGTGTGCATGCTACAGCATGTATGTGCAGGTCAGAGGACCTTGAATAAGTTGGTTCTTTCCTTCTACAAAGTGGGTTCTGGGGTCAAACTCAGATCTTCAGATTTGGTGATAAGTGCCTTTTCCCACTGAGGCATCTTGCTGGCCCCAGGTTCTTGAAATTCTTTTTTGTTTTTAAAGAGTCATTTAGTAAACCCAGAAAAACAGATGGGAAAAGCAGTCCATCCTAGAAGTAGCAGTAGTAACAGCGCCTTAGACCCGGTGAGACACGGACTCTCAGAATCTGGATCTTTTCAGGAAAGGTGTGTATACACTCCCTTACATGGCTCAGATGACCAGTAGTTAGGCATTTTAGTACATTCCCAACTCATTCAACTTTGAAGAATAACGACAAAGCACAAAGGCTCATTAAGAAGCATCCCACCTGCCAGGCGCTCACCTTTAATCCCAGCACAGGAGGCAGAGGCCAACCTGGTCTACAACCTGGTCTCCCATCCTGGGCTAAGCTGCTATTTGATTTGTAAACGTAAGACTATGCATGGCTGTGGTGACATAAAACATAAAGAAAGCCCTTGGGTTTGGAGGTCTGTCAAGAGCAGCTTTAGTCTCTCATACATTGTGTTTTTACAATCAAAGTCTTTCCTTGTACGATTTATATTAAACAAATAATACCTAGAAGTAGAAACAATCCAAACTAGAATCTATGAAAATAAAAAGAGACCCCTAAAAGTAGAAATAACCCAAACCAGGCAGGCTTCCAAAGGATTAGCCAACAATATAATTAATTGAAAGGAATGTCCAGATAGAACTGTAATTTCGAACTGTGTAACCTGTTCATTATCCTGGGTGGGGTGTGAGTTTTATAGATGTTCTCATTTAACTTTCACACTCCTATAAAACAGATCATTGTGTTACCCCTATTTTACAGATATAGAAATTTTGGATTACAGGAATTAAAAGCTCAGGCTGGGTGTGGTACCACATGGTTGTATCCCCAACCCTTGGGAGGTGGAGGGAGGAAGAGAATCTAGAGGCCAAGGTCATCCTCAGTGACACAGGAGGTTCCAGGGCTAACCTGGGCTACATGGGACGGCCTTCAACCCTGTACTGGTTAGGTTTTTTTTGTAGACTTGATCCAGGTCATCTGGGAAGAGGGGACCTCAGCTGAGAAAAGGCCAGCACAGACTGGCCCATGGTGAGCTCTCTTGATTGATGAGTGATTGGTGGAGGGCCCAGCTCCCGAGGGTGTAGGGTGAGGGCAGTGCTACTCCTGGGCAGGTAGTCCAAAATGATATAAGGAGGGTGAGCAAGTCATGTGGAGCAAGCCAGTAAGCAACACTCCTCCGTGGCCCCCATTAGCTCCTGCCTCCAGGCTCCTGCCCTGACTTCCCTGGATGATGACGTCTGTAAGCTGAGATATAATCCTTCCTCCCTAAGCTGATGTTGTCTGTGGCATTTTGTCACAGTGATAGAAATGCTATAGACAGATAGACAACACCCATCCCATTCTCCCAGAGAAGGAAAAATTAGGAACCGAGGCCAGGGAGATGGCTCGGCAGTAAAATGTTTGCCATGTAAGCGTGAAGACCCAAGTTCTAATCCCCAGTATACACATGAAGAAGCAAGGCTGGGTGCTGAGGCAGGCATTGGCAACCTCAGCTCTGGGAGTCGGGTCCCTGGAGCCCACTGGCCAGTCAGCCTAACCAGTCAGCGAGCTCTAGGTTCAGTGAGCACAACGTTCCAAAAAGCGGGGTAAAAAAGCACTCAAGGAAAACACCCAGTGTGACCTATGACCTCCACACTCATGTGCACAGACATGCCCATATCTATATATACAGGCAGCACATATACACAGCAACAAAAAATAAAAATGCCGTTAAAGTTAAGAAGCTCACCCAAGGTTACATGGAAAGAGGTGTCAGAGCCACGATTTGACCCAGCTCTGCCTTTGGAGGCCAAGGACTTAACCAGGGCCCTCTGTCCAACGATTTGTTCTCTCCTGCTTTAACTTTATAGTGTACATTTATATCAGGAAAAAAAATACCTTTGAAGTTCACCAAAGAGCTGTCCCATTACCAAGAGGAGGGTAAGTCTTCAGTCTCTGTGACTCTGTGTGAAGAGGCAGGCGTGGCTCCCGAGGACAAGAGGCTGTTGTGAGGCCAGGGAGGCTCACGGTCAGACCTGGCCCTGGTAAGTTACCAACAGGGTCACTGGGGTACCAGAAAGCCCTGCAGCATCTCTAGCGACCACCCTTCATGTTGTGGATGATGGCGTGTTCTTCAAGCCTCTGCGTCAGTCCTTCTGTCCTCCCCCCCACCCACCATTGGATAACTGCCTCCTGTTGGATGACCGCCAGGCACATCTTTGACACCTAAGTGGGTCTTCTGAGATCATAAAGACAGAGATTCACCTTTCTGAGCATCACCCGGCACACCACCCGCCACCCGCGGAGAGGCACTCGGTGAGTTAAATGCCACAGACAGAATGCTCGTAAACAATCAAGGGAGGACAGATGACACATGGGGAGAAGCCAGTGTTGATGCTACCAACTAGAGACTATCATGGTGAGAGTAACTCAAAAGTTACAAACAATAAACTCACGGGTGAAGTCAAGAACCTTGGAAGGGAGAGAGAGCTGCGCGAATGAATCCAGTGTACCTGCGCGAAGGCAGCATAATCCTTTATATGAAAACAGACACAGACCCCCTTAAGCCACTTTGAAATAGTAAAGAGGTGCTTGCCACTCAGCTACCATGCTGACCCAGTTGTGCGTCCCACAACTCCTGGAAGATTGCTTCAATCAAGTCAGCATGCAGTCCCTGAAAGGCGTGGAAAAAACAGGAAATGCTAGGCTCATACCGTCCATCAGATTTGAGGCAGCTTGGTGCAGCCAGAAGCCAGAGAAGAGAGTGGCTCTCACGGTGGGGGAGGTGAGACTTGGGGAGAAGTTCTCAAAGCCCTGCTGTTGCTGTTTTCTGGGACCTGGGAGCTCTACGCTCCTGGCTGCTATTGGTTCTCACTCCTCCCGCATGTCAATGTCATGCTCTGATTGGCCCACGTTCACGGACGTTGGAAGAGCTCATTTGCCGAAGGAGCTGGGAATGCCTCTTTAAGCACGAGAACCCACAATCTAACCCATCTCCATCCTCTCCCAGGAAACCCAAGAGGCATACAGACATGCTCTCCCCCTTTGTGGGAATGAGTGACATAGCGGGAAGGCTTGTTAGACACAGTCTTCTGATGATTATCCTAGCTTTCATCGCAGCCTTTAAAGTGTGTATGCAAATGACGGAGACCTGGGTGTCAGCAGTCATATTTAAATATAAAATAGAGGGCTGCATATCTCAGATGCCTAAATTACTATTAATCATATGCAAATGCTAGCTCATGCATTTCTTTTATATCTGAGGAGAACAAATGACTGCATCAAACTCTTGCCTCTACCTAGGAGAAGGGACTGGGGAATTTACTCTAGTAGGGAAGGGGATGGATAACCAGGTTTGTTTGAAAACATCCGGAAACCAACTAATGAGACTAGAAATGATGTTTAATTATGGTCAGACTCCAATCCATTCAATGTAACCCTTCATAAAAATACCAACTTCAGCAAAAAATATATTGCTATGGCCAGGCATAGTAATACATGTTGTGTTCCCAGCACTCAGGAGGCAGATGCAGCTGACAGCCAAGAGTTCAAGGCCAACGTGGGCTACACAGCAAATTTAAGGCAAGCCTGGACAGGTTAGAAAGACTCAAAACAATAACAAACCTATTGACAAATAATCCTGAAAAAAGCATTATATATATATATATATATATATATATATATATATATATATATATATATTTTTTTTTTAAATACAGAATAATGAGACCCGTTCTTGTTCCAAACATGAAGTGTGTCTGATTTTCAGTCTTGAAATAATTTGCCAAATTCCAATCTAATTATGACTGAGATTCAAGTTAGCGGAGCGAGTTCTAGAGATACCGTCTTCAGATTCCAGCTGGCAGCAGGCGGGGACTCCAGATACCTTCAAAATACGCCGCGGAATAGAAAGGGAGTCAATTAAAGCAACGGGGAAAAAAAGATTTTCTTTCTGGGTTTAGCCTCTAGAAATAGCACCCACTTACAGCTTATTCTACTGGCTTAGAATCTCTTAATCTCTTCTGTCATGGAAGATTTTTCTGTAATTTACCCTAGTGTTCCTGGAAAACAAGATGAAAATCCATTCTTTGTATTGTACAAGCAATTAAAAAAAAAAAAAGACCTTGAATTTACTTAAAAATAACATATCTGCATCATCATACCTTATATATCATATCATGAATGTATTTAAATAGATGTATAAAGACCCCGAGACACTGTAATCTTATTGTTATGACCTCTTTCAGTTGGGAAAATCATAAAATTGTAGGTTTTTTAAGCCAGAAAACACACATTAATACATCTTAATGATTATGCCATATATAGTATTTTTTATTAACTTTTAGTTTCAGCCTTCAAGGAGGTCCAGAGGGTACCTAAGAATCTTCTGTAAAAATCCCATGATCTTATCCTTCAGTGCCAGGGGAGACAGGGGGGGAAACATTGAGACTGACTCTGGCTTACCGCCCACCTAGGGCTACTGTCAACTTTAACACTTACTATTCCAATGTTTGTCAATGTTTACCTTCCGGTTACTGTCTAAGGCAGATCAATAGTCGATACAGGGTCATATTTCCAGGTTGTTAAGGCCTGAGCTCTGAGAATTACTTTTACTGGAAAAAGTTGCAAGCAGGAGACGCCACATGAATTATTCATCATCTACCATGTGCCAGCCCCGAATGCCGTCATGCCTCCCGACAAGTGCCCTCATGTGAAGCAGACCAGGTGCCCCCGTCCTCCAAGTGCCCCCTGGACAGTGACAAAGCTGAGCCAGGCGGAGCTGACCGGAGGTGCTGCAGCTTAGAGATCCACATCGAAGGGGGAGGCACAAAGCCTTCTGACATCCCTTACTGCCTGCTCTCCCGAAACCAAGGTAACCCAGCCTCACGGAGTAAGGAAGTCTCCCCTAAAACAAGACTGCAGAGAAAATATCCCCGGGACAGCATCCAAACGGAAACAAAACTCTCATAAACACAATCACAAGTGTTTGGCCACTGTCACTGAGTATGCCCTTAAGGACCCAATGGGCTGGTCTGCCCACCTGCTGTGCTCCTGTACAAAACAGCCCTGGCCAGTCTGACATCCCCATTTATTACTATCTACAGATATGCTGACATGTGAGGTAGGCATTTTATGTAAGTATGTGTTTCTGGAATACATAGATTTCTATGTTAACATAAAAAAAAAAAAAGCATACCATGGCTTTACTGACAGAAAGAGGCCTGTATCCCTCCTTCTCACTAAAGACAGTCCCCCGCTAGACACAGATGCCAAGTTACAAAATGACACTCAAACCTTTGCAGTCTTCAGAGATGTGGTGAGGGTCCACTACCGCCGTCATTTCTGGCATTAGCCTGTACCAGCCTCTGGCTTTCCTTCCCTTGGTGCACAGAAGGACTGAGTCCACTCCTCAGAAGCTAGGTTGGGCCTGGCTCTCTTCCCAGGAGTTTGTGGGCTGAGTTAAGTCAGGGAGGGGTGTGTACCGTGGGTGTGCTGCTGGCCCAGGAAGAACGGGGAGTTTCCTGTGTGGCTCTAGCACCTTCCGCGTCTACGGAGCTCTCCTCTCAGCGTTCCCACAGCCCAAAGGACCACTTGTAAGAGCCTCCCAGATCCCTGACACGGCGGCTTCCGAAGAAGGCTGGCCATCACTGAGAAAGGTACAGAGAAAGCTCGCCAAGAATGGTCCTAGGGTTTGGCTCAATTTGCACAATCCAGAATCCAGATTTTGGTCACTGCCATTTCACAATAGCTCTGAGAGAGAAGGATGATACCCTCCCCACCCTCCACCTCACTTTCCTCGCCTTTCCCTAAATGAATTGCCATCTTAACCAGATGGGGTTTTATTACAATTATTTTTAATACTAGGATAAGAAAGACACTATACAACTGTAGGGACATTTTTCATTATCAGCTGCTCATCTTGGCTCTGATAAAGCACTGGGATGGGATAGGCTTTGAACCATTTTCTATCAGGTGCATGCTGGCGAAAGCAATGACTTTCTGTGGAAAGGCATCCCCACCCCCACCCCCTTAGCCAGGAATGCCTGAGACTGACTTTGATAACCCAGTTACTTCTGAACACCTGGGTGTTTTGCATATTGGATAAGTTATGGAGACTCAACATGGGAAAGGACACTTGAGGCAAATGCCCTCAGATCAGATACGTGGATGGCTTAGGAGAGAGAAGGAGATTGGTTGAGAGGGGAGGTACTGAGTTCCTCCAACAGGGAATCAACCACCAGCACCTATTCTGAGATAGTAATTTAATGTAAATTTCAGCATTCACTCACTGGAGAAAAATGATTTAATCGAAACACATTAGTTAATAACATGTTTGATCAACTCAGGATCCTAGTTGTCCCTCTTCCTGCCTATATAGGTTTGTTCTGCGGTGGCTGGGACAACTCACCCCACTCATGAGTCCTCCACTCCCCTTCCCTAGCACAGGGCCACTGCCTGGGACTCAGGACCTCTGATAATGTTCTCCTGGCCTGGCAAGGTACCAGGCGCCAGACGCAGGGCCGTCACTAAATCCCTCACTGATAAAATGTTTGGCATCTGCAGAGCCGTCAGCTGTCAGCTGGTTCCAGGAGGCCACTTGCACTGATGGAAGTCTGATTGTACCTGCTGCCTGGCAGTCTTGTGACAGTGACTCCCTATTTCAGCCCTAATGTTTTATTTTGTTATTGACCGTGTCTTGAGACTTTTACCATCTGAACACCAACCACACAATTCTATTGCAGTTGCAGTCTTTATTCTTGGTGACCTTCAATTAAAACTTAAAGGGAGCTAGTCTCTTAAACTTAAATTGCTAGTCCTAGATAATTTTAAATGGAGAGACAAGAGAGGGTGTGGGCGGGGAGTTATAACTCAAGTCAGCGAAGTGCTTGGCTCACAAGTATGAGGGCTGAGTTCCACCCTCAGAACCCATGTAAAAAGCTGGTGTCGTGCATGCTTGTAACTCCAGTGACGGTAAGATGGGAGGGGAGACAGAAGCATCCCTGGAACTCCTCACAGAGCAAGCCTAGCCAACTCGGTGAGATTACAGGTCAACGAGAGACTCTGCCTCATACAAAACGGTAGAAGGTGCCTGAGGAATGGCACATAAACTTGTCTTTGACTTCTACTTGCTCACATGTACACATACACACATGCACACATACACACAGAGAATGTGGGACGGAGGAAAGGAACGAAGGCTAGTGTGCCTCATCTGCTTTCTGGGGCTAAAATGGTTCTGGCTAAAAGTATGGCTCCCTGCCCCTCATAGGGACAACTGAGAACAGAGAACATTTAGTGCTGAGACTATTACTACCAAGAAAGCAACTCCCCCAGGTTAGCCTCCTCCGCACACCTCTGTTTAACCAGACAATTTTCTTGGCAATTTATTAGAATCAAACAAACTGTTAAAACACACAACCTCTTTGGAGTTAAATGGCTGTGGTACATTACAAACTCAGGGACCTGGGTGTCCCTGACCTGACAGAACCAGGTCACCTTTGAAGTTAGGACAAGGTGCTTCCCAAACCTTGCTCCTGAGAAAGTGGCTGTCACTGGGCAAATAAACACACCAGATTGCTTTCAACGGCGTACCCACCTGTCTTTGAGAAATGCTTGAGTAAATGTCGTTGAACAGGCTTCTCAGCCAGGTTTAATATTAATATACCCATGTGCCATCTAGCTAAGAGATGAATAAGATAAGAAGCATTTCAGAAATTTATTTGACCCGAGTAGCTCTGAGCCTTGTGTAACTATTAACCACAGTTTTGAGCGTGCTATTCTAAAAAACATTGGCAGGGATCTGAGAGAAACTTTACACTGTAGTTTGAAAGGTGAGAAGTCTGTAAATGCCAAAGAATTTAGGGACTTGCCCAAGGCGGCCCAGAAAGTATGAAGACAATTTCTCTGCGGGTGAAGCTGGGTTTTGCCATTTGCTCTGATGGGCCCGAGTGGCTCTAGGTACAGTAAGGTGTGGTCTGTGGCACTGCAATATTACTCTGGGAATCACACAGCACAAACAGCAAACCTGACAACAGATCTCGTTCTCAGCAGACCTGGCTGAGAATGGCTTCGAAATTACAGAGCAGAAGATGAAGCCAGCCAGGATGTAATTTATGATGAGCTGTGAGTGAGATGCAGCAGATTCCAGTAATGAAACACCCACAGGGTCCCTCGCCTCATCTCTCAGACTAAGCACGAGAGACAGAAGCCTGAAGCAAATTGAATTTTATAAGAAGAATGGCTCTGCTATGGAAGACAAAAGCTAAATTTATTAAAAGGTCACATCCAATAAGGAAGAAGAACCTTCTAGACCTCGTCTAGAAGGATGCAAAAAAAAAAAAAAAAAATGAACCTGTGTTCTAATGATGTCCTGCCCTACGTCCTGGTGACCAGCCTCAGCTCAGCTGTGAGGACTAAAGAGATGGGTTTAGAGAGTTAAAAGGACCACACAATTTACCCCACGCCTCAACAGGGAGCTGAAACCAGAAAGTTATAAGGAAAAGAATACATGACTGCCCCATGATGAGATCCCACTTGTTGAGTAAATCAGCATGACTCGATTACAGTGTGTATTTTTATAACATACGTATGTGGGTTTCATTTTCATTTGCCTCATGAGCTACATATGACGACAACAATGGCAAACTACTCCGGTTGAAGCTCCTCCCTGGGGAATGCAAGGGTGACCCTGGCACTGTGCCCAGTGCACTGCGGGGCGCGTTACAGTTGCTTTGTTGCTGACAGGGAGGGGACAGAATAAAAATGCCCCGAAAAACATGCCTGCTGTGGAAATGCTACCACAGCACCCTATCTCTCCACGCCTTTCCCGCAGCTTCAGTCACTACATTTCCAGAACCTTCTCTTTGAAAGTTGTGCTCAGGGTAAATAAGAAGAAAAGGTGTTCTGTGTTATAATAAAATAGAATGTTTTCACTGAGCCAGCAACTCCAGCTCAACTCACCAGGATATGTTGGGGGACCTGAAGTTTAATATTCTGCATTTCCCTGTCTGTTTGACAACTCGCTGAGGAAAGCCTTTACATCCAGGCTCTAATGAGAGACGGTTAGGGTCTCACGCACACTACCAAATGTTTCCACTCTGCTCCTTCTAGTGCTCTTCCACATCCCCCAAAATGACTTTCAAAAAAAAAAAAAGTTAAAAAGAAACTCCCCCCAAAACCACAAACAACAACAAAAGCCTGCTATTAAGCCTTTCAAAAAAGCCCAAACTGAAGTGGCCTTGTGGAGGTTTGCAGGGATCCTAATAACCTTGACCCAACAAGAGTCAAAATTATATTTAGTACTATTTGCAAACCATGGTCACATGATACCCTGCTTTATGCCCTCGAGCACAAAGTTAGGCTGGAGGGAGCCAGAGGGAGGCTTTCTACGGCTAAAGCCAAGGGCTGGATAGATAAGCTCCTGGAGACTGCTCTAGGGCCCGGCTACCCTAAACTCTGCAGGTCTAGGCTCCGCCCAGCATCTGCCTGAGAAATGTCCGCTCTCCTGCGTTATCTTTTGGCCTCCAGACAAGTCTTCATTTGAAGAAAGGGCTGGTAAACACGCAACAAATCACTTCCACCTTGTCCAATCAATCTGTTTTACAAAAAAAGGAAAATGATCGCCAATGAGAATGGAGCCAGGTATCGCTTCTCGGCCTTTTGGCTAAGATCAAGTGGAGAATGGAGCCAGGTTCCACAGTGCTGGACCGAAGCAAGGTTTCCCAAGCCCCAGGCTGCTAGCAACATCCACCAATGTCTGAGCTCTTCCCAAATTACCAGGTGCAAAACCTCTAGCTGGCTCATCCTCTATCCCATCGTGCACTGCAGCAACACCCACCAATGTACAACCTTTTTCCAAATTACCAGGTAAAAGCCTCTGGCAGACATGCCTTCCATCCTACCCATCATGCACTGCAACTCAGGGTGTGCATGACAGAGACGGTTGTTACTATTATTAGCATCGTAAATTTTTTTTTTTAAGTACTAGACAAGTTAGAAATAGAGTTAGCTAGAGCCATGATGACTCTGCACAATGGTCTCAACAGTAAATCATATTCGGTTGATAACAGTTGAATTTACACTTAGGACTGAGGCAGGTGAAAGGCTGTGGGTCCGCCCAAGAATCTGTCTGCTTTCTGTAACTGGTACTTTTATAGACCTCTTTCTTAAAGTTTTGTTATGTAGTCAACCACAGCTGAACGGCCTGTGTGGGGTCCAGCCCCAAGTGCCACTCAGAGAACGTCCCCAATTACTTACTTTCTCCTGGTAGTCTGCCGGGTAGTCTGTCTTTGGGCATTCCTGGGGGGGCTGTTTTGATTGTTGATTGATGTGAGAGGTACAGCCCACTGTGGGTGGTACCATCCCTAGGCAACTGGTTCTGAATTGTATACAGCAGTCCACTGATCATCCCACTGTACTTGGCTATGAGTTCCTTCTCTGGACAAAAGTTACTCTGTGTGTGAAGGCATTGAGTTCCTGCCTTGGTTTCCCTCAGTGAGGCTATGATCTGGAATTGTAAGCTGAAATAAACCCTTTCCTATGAGCAGTTTCTGATACACAGTGATATCCACAGCAACACCAGTCAGCATCCTTTTTTGCTTGGTATGGCTTTTATTTTCTATCAATCTACCAATCTATGTATCTATGTATCTATGTATCTATCTATGTATCTATCTATCTATCTATCTATCTATCTAGGTTTCTCTGCATAGTCTAAGCTCCCTGGAACTTGCTCTGTAGACCAGGCTGGACTCATTTGCCTCCCAGGTGCTGGGGTTAAAGGTATCTGGTGCCATGATTCTTTTAAAACATTAAGTACTAAGAGAGGAGAGGGGCAGAAAAATAGCAAGAACCTGGCCCATTTTAGAAGAAGGAAAAAAGGAAAAAATTCTGGCCTTTAATTTAAATTGATGGAAAATAATCACTGGGTCACAATAGCAGAGTGTAAAATCTGCACCGTAACAGGCCCTCTTGGGATCTTCTGAGCATCTTACAGCCTCTCTAGTAGCATCTAGAAGGCTTGACATTTGTTTAAGTCAAAGGGCTAAGGCCTTGTTCTGTAGTCAGTGCCTGACTGAAAATGGATAGCCCTTCATGCTGTAACAAGAAAGCAGATGTTCCCCTTATGAGACAGAACGATCCTTCAAGAAGAATCTCCAGCAACTGACCCACTTACCAGTGAGAACAGTGATTTAACAATAGCATCACTGCACTCGTGGTCCATGGAGAGCTCTTCTTGAGCCCTTAAAATGCTCAGGGATTAACGAGAGCACTTTCTATATGTTCTTACTAATACTTACATTATTCTTTAAGTTGTCATTACTATTCCTATTTTAAAAGTTTTAAAACATATTTATACATACGCATTTGTGTCTGTGTGTACATGTGTGGGAGCGCCATGAGTGGAAGCCAGAGGCATTTGATTCCTTGGGGAGCTTGAGATATAAACATCACCCTGTAGATGCTGGGACCTGAACTTCAGTCCTCCCCAAGAGCAGTATAGGCTCTTAATCATGGAGCTGTCTCTCCAGCCCCTGTACCCATTTTACAGATGAGACCATAAGGGACTCAGAGGACCTACATCTCTGCCGAGGCCACATTGAATGGGAAAAGAGGTCTTTCCGAAGCTTTCTGCTGCTACAATTTAAGGCCATACACTTGACATCAAGACAGATCTCTGTGAGGTGGGAGCAGTAGAGGCCCCAGTGGGGTAAACAGGGCTGAGACACAGACTGAGAACTAACAGTATAGAGACACTAGCCCAAGGTTTAAGTCAGAGCTAGGTCTCTTAGGATTTAGTGCATGCTTGGTTTTGTTTGTTTGTTTTGTTTTGTTTTTGAAATTAGAGAGTTCTGCTGCTAGACATGCCAGTGACCATGCAAGAACATCAAAGAGATGGAGTGTCCACACAGCAGAGGGAGATGGGGGAACTTTTGCTCCAACAAACTAAAAGGTGTGGGATTGTGCTCTGGGAACTGAAGAGCCTGTTGGCATGTTGGCTTCCTTCTCCACCAAAACGCAGCCTTTTGCAGCCCTTGCTGCGTGGACATTTCTTAGGACAGTGTTTGCTTTTGTTTTTAAGTGGCACTTATAAAACAGTCTGAGTCAGAGACGTGAACAGCTATCTAAAAGTGCAGACTGGAATGAAAAACTCCAGCCTGGCTCAGCTACCTCAGGGCAAATGCTGCCCTGTGTCGTGGTGAGCAGCCCTGATGAGCTGGCACTTAGTATCACGAACAGCTGACCTACCCAGCAGCAAAGTGAAGAGACAGAAGCGGCCATCAGCCAGCCCACTTAGCTCAGGGCAGCAGTCCACGGATGCCAGCAAGCAGAAGGGGGAAGACCCTGCACAGCTGGAACCCGCCAGGAGGCTCCTATGTGTGTGGCGTGTGCAAACGGCTCCCGAGAAGGTATCTGTGTAGGCGTCCAAACCATGATACGACGACCACAGACCAAGAGAAGGCAAACAAGAGAGTGATTCTTTCTATCAAACAGAGAGCCTGTCCATCACTTGTTTTAATAAGCCAGTTGCTTAGAAAGCCTTAATTTTCAATTTCAATAATTATCCCATCTTTAAATCATCAGCTCTTGAATTTAATTCTCAACCCCTTTTCATATCGGGATGAAATTCCATACTTTCCCTTGAGATTTTAAAAGATCATTCTGCAATTGGTATATGCTAAGTATTTTAAGGTAAGAATGCATTTGGGGCTGTACTTCCTTAAATATATTTAAGCATTCAGTTTAGAAATCTCTCTAGATTCAAACCAATATAATTGTAGAGGAAAGCTGTCGCAGAAATGAAGAAAAATGGAAACCTAATCCCCCCAGGGAACCTGCTCACTAACCTTCCTATTAATTTATGAGGATTAAAAAGATAGCAGACACATAACTGGATGTGTTCTGATGGGAAGTCAGAAGTCCAGAGATAGTCCTGGTCATAAAAGCCCAAGAGCAAAACAGATTATGAAAGGAAAAGTCTCAGGCAGCCATCAGACTGGCAGCCACTCTGATGGCGGAGGCATGGAGCACAGCCTTTCATGTTTTCAGAGAAGAAATGCCAAAGACAACACACACACACACACACACACACACACACACACACGTTCTTTGTGTATCTATTCTAGACAGATCGAACCTGTGGTCAGAACAAGGAATTGTCAGGTATGCATTAATTCTAGTAACTTCTCATGCAGCCTTTCTGAAAATTTTACTGAGAATTAATTCAAACAGAAAGGAAATTGGTCCCCAACCAATGATACCAAGGGAATGTGGGGGGGGGGGTGCGGGGGGGAAGTACTGGAGAGATGGTTCAGTGGTGAAGAAGGATTGCTGGTGCTCCAGAGGGAGGACCTGAGCCAGGTGGATTGCTGGTGCTCCAGAGGGAGGACCTGAGCCAGGTGGATTGCTGGTGCTCCAGAGGAAGGACCTGAGCCAGGTGGATTGCTGATGCTCCAGAGGGAGGACTTGAGTCAGGTGGATTGCTGGTGCTCCAGAGGGAGGACCTGAGTCAGGTGGATTGCTGGTGCTCCAGAGGGAGGACCTGAGTCAGGTAGCTCTTCACCGTACCTGCTGCCTCATATCCTCTTCCAGAGGCTGTACGCACTGGGCTCACACCCACCCACATACAGATGATACACATCATTTTTTAAAATAATAAAATATAAACCTGGGAGTTGGAGAACTCCACAGTGGTAAGTGGGCAGCAGATCCAAAAATTGGTGAATCCAAGGCTGAAGACATCAGAGGGCTCCAGGAAACCGTCCAGGCAAGAGGGTTTTAATGATCATTAAGTCATTAACAAAACAATGACTTGAAATTTCATGTAAACTAAAAATCTCTACAAAGAAAGGATTACCTGAATTAAGGTAAAGTAACACACTTCTGAGAAGATCAGAGCTGTGAGGAGTGTACCTTTGACTGTGACTTGAATGCTTGCTTGGGTCCCAAAGCTTTTGGGGATCCAACAGCTCTTTCACAGGGGTCAAATAACCTGCATATCAGATATTTATGCTATGATTTATAACAGTGGCAAGATTACAATTATGAAGTAGCAATGAAAATAATTTTACAGTAGGGGGTCACCACAGCATGAAGAACTCTATTCAGGGGTCACCACAGCACTGGGAAGATGGAGAACTTCTACTTCAGACCCAGAGAGATTTAGTTCGCAGAGCAGTATCTCTTCAGGCTGGGGAGGTGGCTCAGTTAGTGAGAGTTTGCAGCTCAAGTATGAGAACCTGAATTCAGAGCCCAGAACCTACATAAAAGACCTGGTATCCTGGTGTGAGTTCTAGAAATGGGGAGAAGACAGAGGATCCCTGGGGCAAGCTCCAGATCCAGTGAGAGACCCTGTCTTAAAAACAATCCAGGGCAGAACAAGTGAGGAAGACACCCAATATTGACCTATGACCTCTATATGTGCACCTACTCTACACACGGACACATACGTACAGGTACACACACAGTCTGCTCAGTCATAATGCTTGCTTCTGCTATCAAGAATATAAACACAATTTTAATGTTAGCAATGTTTTCTTCTGGTGCATTAGTCTCTTTCTGTTGATAAAACAAAATACCCAAGGCTGGGTCCTTTATTTTAAAGTGTGGTTTATTTCGCTCACAGCTTTGAGGGCTGCAAGTTCAAGCTTGAATGGTCTCAAGGCCATCTGTTCGGCCTCTGGTGAGGACTCTGTGGCAGATGGTAGGACAGGAAGCCAGAGAGTTCTGGGAGCCATGCCTTCCCATTATGTAACCTACCTTCAAAAAGCAGGGCCTCGTTGTGCTGGCCTGGAACTCACTGTGTCGAAGTGGCTGGCCTGGAACTCACAGAGATCCTCCTGCCTGAGTTCTGGAATTCAAGGTGTTCCCCATCATGTCCAGCATAACTCACCCTCAAAGGAGCTAACAAATACCCCATGAGGATTACATCAGTCCCCTCAGTGGTGGTTCCTAAATGACATGCCTTGGAGCTAAATCCCACCATCTGAAGCCTCCTCAACATGGCCACTTGGGGAATGTACGTCTTTGGGGAACACACTCAACAACACCAGTTAGGTTTAATCTCTAAAAACTGACTTATAATAAACAAGGGACATGAAAGTTATACTATTTTAAATATATTAACTTTGATAGTTAAATAGTAGCATCCAGAGGCTGTAGAGATGGCTCAGGCAGTGAAACGCTTGCTGTGCAATCAACAGGGCCAGAGGTCCATCCCCAGCCCTTAGTAAAACTCATGTGCCTGTGCCTGTGCCTGTGCCTGTGCCTGTGCCTGTGCCTGTGCCTGTGCCTGTGCCTGTGCCTGTGCCTGTGCCTGTGCCTGTGCCTGTGC
>NC_034590.1:168332553-168386156 GCF_900095145.1 Mus pahari
CACACACACACACACACACACACACACACACACACACACACACACATCCAAACACATAATATCTAAAATCAAAAGTAATATATACTTGAGAGCAGTCAAAAGGTAAAATGATCACATAGGGCAGTAAGGGTATCTGTGATAATTTCCTCATTTTTAATAGGGATTAAATATAGTCAGACTAAAAAAGGAGGCTAATATTCAGAGTCAACAAAGTAATTCTATATCAATAATAAATTTAAAGCTACTAAGACTCTAGCAGGAAGCTAATCTAAGAAACAGTGTGGGAAAAATGGGAACCAAAATCCTACTATTTAGAACTATTTAGAATTACAACATACCCACCAGGAATAAAAAGTAAAGAACTACAAACAGCTATGTCTGCTATCAAAGCAGCACACACAGGATCCTTAACGGATGGAGATGCGCTATATCTCAGCTAAATCAGAGTTGATACTTCGGCTGTGGTGTCATACCACACGGTTGTACAAGATACTGCCCTGTTGCGAGAGAGAATTACACAAGGAAGTTGATTTAGTGACTGCAGTCTTGAGTCTACCAAGCAAGCGCATCTGCAGACATGCTCAGCGGCTGCCTGCCGTGACGACTGCCATGACTGTGGCGTCCGTGCTGGCCTCGCCATAGTACTTTTGAGAAACCTCTTCTGAAAAGAAGCTCCTGGTGGAACACCTCAAACAATTGCTAAGGTAAATTAAAGCCTAAATAAGTGGAGAGGCACACTGTGTGCCTGGATTGTAAAATTAATAGAGACACACTGTGTGCATGGACTATAAAATTAATAGTAAGATAGTCAATTTCCTGAAGTTAATGTGTGGTTTCAGGGTAATCCCAGCGGTGTCTGAAGCGGTTACACATATGCAGACAAACTGATTTTTAAAACAAACATGGAGTACACACCTATAATCCCAGCACTCAAGAGGCAAAGGGAGAAGGTTTGCTGCAAGTTCAAGACCACCCTGGTCTATTTAGCAAGTTCTAGGACAGCCAAGACCCTATCTCCCAAAACCTAAAAATAAATAATAAAATAAAGCAAAAATAGACACAGAAACACAAAGGGTCCAAATGTGTCAAAACAATCTTTATCCCTTCCTTTTTTCATTTACTTTATGTAGGTGTATATGTGTGCAAATGAATGAATGTGTGTGAATATATGTGTGTGTTTGTGTATGTAAGTGTATGTATGTGTGTGGTATGTGTGCATGAGTGTGAGAGTGCATGCGTGTGTATGTGTGTGTGTGTGTGTGTGTGTGTGTGTGTGTATGTGTGTGTGTGTGTTTCTACAGGGAGGTCCCAGAGCCTCATGAGAACAAGGCATGTGCTCTACCACTGAGCAACACTTCCAGTCCTATCCAAGTAACCCTTTTAAAGAGTTTGCTTTAATCACACTTACTTATTGAGTGTGTATGGGCACACCTGTGTCAGAGAATGCATGCGTGGGAGATTAACGGTCCATTCTCTTCTACTCTCTGGGTCCCACGTAACAAACTCAGTTCATCAGGCTTGGCGGCAAACACTTTTGTACACTGAGCCACACGTCTAAAGCAATCTTTAAAATATTACTTCCTTTAATTTTTGAGATCATAATATAATTACATTATTCCCTCCTTCCTTTTCCTCCCTCCAAATTCACCCATCATACTCCTTACTTTCCTTCAAATTCATAGCCTCCTTTTCACTCATTGTTGATATATATATATATATATATATATATATATATATATATATATATATATATATATGATGTGGTTAATTCCCTCATCCCTGTGGATGCCAACATTGTTGATAGTATTCCCTTATTTAATTGCATTGGTACATTTATACAAGATAGATTGTTAACGTGTATTTTTAAATATGACCTTCTTAGTGTTACTTGTGAATGTTTTCAGGACTGACCTCTTGGCACTGGATAACCAATTCGTATGCTCTTCCCTGGGGAAGACCCTTCTCCAGCTCCTAGCATGCCAGCCTCCTGGAGCTCATCACATAGGGCTGAGCCATCGTGGTCTCTTCCCTGTTCACTTGGGCGTGTCTATTCTTGTCCACGTTCAGCCCATGTTTAGGCAGTCATGTCAGTGAAGTGTCTTGGCATAGCTTCTGACATTACTAGGAGACAATCTCATAGCAAACTCCCTGACCCTCTGGCTCTTACAATCTTTCTGCCCTTCTTCTGCAGTGACAACTGAGCTTTAGGTCCAAAGTAACCTTTATAAAATAGCCAAAGCGGGATGGGATAGCCAATAAAGTGCTTCCTGAATCAGCACGAGAACCTCCAGTCGAGTTCTGGGGACACACTAAGGCCAGATGTGTGGTGTGACCTTGTGATCTCCGCCGTGGAGAAGCAGAAATGGACTAGGCTGGCTTTGATCCTCCAGCTTAGTGAAAGTGATGAGTTCCAAGCAAAACTGAGAGAGACCATCTCAGAACCAACAGGGAGAGGAGTGACTGAAGAAGGCACCTGAGGTTAACATCTGGCCTCCACACCCAAGTGCAAACACGAGCATGCACATCTGCACACACATCCACATGCACACATATACACAAAGAAGAAAACAGATGGAAAGTTTATACCATTTGTCATGCATATTTTATAAAACCATATTAATCAAGACAGTGTAATACTAGCATAATGCAAACTAAATTGATCAAGGAAACAACAATCTAGAAACAGATCCATATGTATATATTATTAATGAATTTTCTAAAAATATACAAATGAATAAAGGAACACTGTCAACAATGGTGACATTCATACCAGGGGAAAAATTACAATTGGACCATAAATCATAGGTATAAACACAACATATAAACTTATAAAGTTTTAGAGAAAAACAAAAGGATTACTTCTGTTACCATCTGCTTGGGCCAAGATTCTTCAGATGGGATACTAAAATCACAACTGATGGGTCACAGTTAACTTCATTAAACTTAAGTACTTCAATTCTCTAAAAGATACTGTTAAGAACATCCCTGGGGGCTGGAGCGGTGGCTCAGAAGTTAAGAGCACTAGCTGCTCTTCCAGAGGACCCAGGTTCAATTCCTTGTACCTACATGCTGGCTCACAGTTATCTGTAACTCTAGTTCCATGGAATTCAACACTTTCTTTTTGTCTCTAATGGTATCAGGCACATATGTGACACCCAAACATACATGGAGGCAAACCACCCATATACATAATTAGTTTTAAGATTATTTTAAAATAACATAATTGCTAGGTGTGGAGGTATACTGCCTACCTTTTCAATCCTTGACAGGTGGAAGCAGAAGCTCATGGGGTCAAGGCCACCCTGGGCTGTAGAACAGCTCAAAGCCAGCCTAAGCTACACAGGAAGAGCCTGTTTTGTAAGGCCACAAACTTGAGCCATAACTCCGTGGTGGGCTGCCTGGCTAGCGTGTAGGCTGTGGGGTGGCTCTCCTGCACAGTGCACACAAAACCTCAAGCTGCAAGAAAGTGTCTGCCAAACTAAACACAGACACAGAGCATGTAAAACTCACACAGCCCCCAAAGGGAGATTCATAATGGACTGACGACGACACTACACACACGATAACTTCTCAAAGAGTTGGTTTTCAGGTCAGTGTGAGGTGCAAATACAAATAAATCACTGTAAACCATTATTATTACACCCCACTAAAATACCATCTGTGAGGAGCCCCAGTAAGAGAGGAAAGCAACTCAACTGTTAGCAAAAGCTTCACCAGCCCTTCCAGCATTGCACATTACCTAACATTCGACCTAGCAAACTGGATGTTTATCCAAGAGAAATGACACACATCCATAGACAACAGCTTTCAGATATGCTCACAGGGCTGAAGAGGTGGCTCTGCGGCTCAGAGAGCTTGCTGATCTGGAGGGCCCAAGTTCGGTTCCCAGCACCTATATCAAGTGACTCAACTGCCTGTAACTCCAGCTTCAGGGGTGGAAGGCATCTGTCCTCCTTGGGCACCTGCACACATGCACTCATAGCCACATTCACACACATGCACAAACACAATTTTAAAATAATAACAAAAATAAATCTAAAACAGGAGTCTTAAGTTCCAGTCTGGGTGTGGGGCTGAAGAGATAGCTCGATAGCTAAGAGCACGCCAGAGGAGTGAGTTCTACTTCTAACACCCTGGTCAGGGGACTCACAACGGTCTGAAAGTATAGGTCCAGAGAGTCTAAAGCCCTCTTCTGGCTTCTGCAAGTACATGTACTCACATGAATAAACACACACACACACACACACACACAGAATAAAAACAAAATCTTAAAAACCTGCAAGATCAATATGAGTTGTTTATTATATTATCTTGTTTACTTTTTATAATAAAAAAATCTTCAAACATCTACAAGGAAAAAAATGTACTCTAAAAATTTAAACCCTTAAAAATGCATGCCCAGGTGTTTAGAATTGTACTTTGAACTTTAGAGATTG
Source organism: Mus pahari (assembly GCF_900095145.1). Taxonomy (NCBI): domain Eukaryota; kingdom Metazoa; phylum Chordata; class Mammalia; order Rodentia; family Muridae; genus Mus; species Mus pahari. The sequence goes on from NC_034590.1 coordinate 168,336,990, forward strand.
GCCTAGCTAATGTTTTGTATTTCATTCTTCCGTTTTCAGTAACAAGCTGCCAAATAGTTAGCCTGCTGCTTTCAAGCACTTCTCTCTAAATACTGCACTGCAGGAGAGGGAAAACTTTATTGTAAATAGTCAAAAAGAAAAATGACACATAATCTCTAACGTGTTATCTTTCAAAATACTGGCTTTTAAAATAGGACAGGTACACAAATGAGTTATTCAAGTGTTTTAATAAAATAAATGAGACATAAAAATCTGGTAAAGATCAAACTGAAGAGTAATGTACAGAATGAAGGCACCTTTGATGGTAAAAAGATGCTCTTGTGTTTATCATCAGTGGTACTTTTGTCCCTTGCCTTTGCCCAATGGTCTGCTTGAGTGTGTATGAAGTAACATATGAGGAGAAGGGGACCCTGTGAGGATGGTGTGGCCCAGATGAAGCAAGAACTCTTGACATACACAATTGTTCAGTTCCACTTCCACGGTGCCCCTTCACCTATGAGGCATTGAAAGGTCCTTAAAACGCTTGTTCTCCAGAAGAAAAATGTTTAAACAGTCTTTTATGGGTTGATTTCCTTAAAAGTAAGAAGTATGTCAGCGATCCCGTTGCTTTGAAATACGTGAACTTCGGGAGTGCACAGAAGAAACAGGGCATTTGGAAATCCCTCAAATAGATGCATATATAGAATCTCATCTCAGTAAAACCCAGTAGTCATGATGCATGGAATATTCTTTGCGGAAAGGAGCTTTGCAACCTTAGAACTAAGATTATCTGTTTCTCAGCCCGGAACTACCTTCATGGTCCCAGACAGATCCACTGTCCACCCAGTTATCAAGAGAACCTCATTCACCTTCCCCACTCAGTTCAAAGTTCATTTTTCCTCCAGCCCTTCTGATCCTACTCAGTCCTCTGTTGCTGTAGAGCTTAAACTGACCTCCACCAGATTCCTCCTGTGAGTGGCCTCCAATTGGCCCCTGTCATGGTAATGGTGGAAAAAGAAGTAGGCATTTCCTTCGACCCATTTTGCGGATGAGAAATAGTGAGATAACTTCCTTTAAAGCTCTTTACCTCCTTAAAAGTGGCAACACCAGGCTCCCAACACAATGCATGTCCCTGGGTCTTGGCTGCTGGGGACCACAGCATAATAACCCCTTACAGCTGGGCTTCTGTCTTCTTTGCTTGCTCAGAGACAACTGCTCCACACCCTATAAACTCTGCAGACTTCAGACTTAGTTTACACATATGGTAAGCAGTTAGGATTACAATTGAAGCCGTTCATCAGCTCATTCATCTGAACAGAGCCCCGATGTGTCCCCAACAGGGGCTGGGGGCGTGGTCTCCGCTACTCTCTACTGGACAATCAGATCCTCACAGGAAGTCTCCCCTCCATGTCTTCTCCGAAGAAGAGACACTGGACACCTTTCAGAGTCAGCATGGTCACCAAATCTTTATCCCTGAGGGGTCTGTGTGTTATCTTTGGGACGTTAATGCTTCCCCATCGTTTCTTCAGACGGGTTTAGTGTCCTTTCTCTCTTTCCCTCTCATCTAATTATGCTTTCTCCCTCTTTCCCAATGCAAGACCCCTCTCCCATTTCTCCATTTCCCCTTCATAGCACCCATCGTCCAGTATGAACCCTGTATTACTCTAATACAGAAACCAGGTAAAGACACAGCAAGTAAACAACGTGCAGGCCAATATCCTCAATGAACATGGATGCAGAAATTCTCAATAAAACACTTGCAACACTGAATACAGCCTGCATTCAAAAGACCTTGGCCACCAAAACCAAGCTGGTTTTATGTCAGAGTACCAGAAAAGGTTCAACTGACTACATCAACAAATGTAATAAATAATATAAATGATTTAAAGACCCAACTCATATGATCATCTCAGTAGGTGCAGAAAAAGCCTTTTACAAAACCCAACATCCTTCATGTAAAAGTACTGAAGAAAATAGGACTTGAAGGAACAAACCACAACACAATAAAGGCTATAAAAGACAAACAATACGTACTTTTAAAAGTTATTGTATTATGTTTCACATAGGTAAATCATAGAATTACCTATGAATCTGCCCTGGCCAGCTAATAATCTAGAGTTTCATATGATCAGTACACACACATATGATCAGTTTCAAACATTCCTTGGGTTGATTATAGCTCATCTATATTTCTTATCATTTTCTACAAAGCTATTCATATCAAAGGCCATCTTTGGTCGTTCTGGGGCAGGGCAAATCAGGCTCTCCCATCCTGAGTGGCTGTGGCGTTCAAAGTCTTCCCCGTGCCTTATCAGGGAATGTGAAGGGTCCATGTCACAAAGAGAACCCACAAGCTCTTCCCAAAGATAGACTCAGTCACTCACTGACTGAAATAAAGAAAGGAGACCAGCCTCTGTGGCCTCTGATGCTGAAAGACCAGCTAGGGGTTCAAACTACCACACAGAGGCAGTAAAAAGTCTAAGGGCTTTCCCTCCTGTGTCCGGAATAATTCCTAGACTAAACACATGCTGATGGGCTCAAACAGAAGCCCAAAGTGTCTGGCCCGTGCCCCACGTGCAAAGGTTCCACACTGTCTGAGGTGCAGAGCTGTTTTATCATCATGCTTAACACTCCCTGAGGAAAACAGCAATTTTTAAACGCCAAACCACAACTGAAGAAAGGATTCTGACCTGGCTGGAAGCGTCTAGCAACAGCTATGGTTCCATGCAGTTACTAGAAGGAACTTTATTAATGAGGTGTGAGGCTATGATACAAATCCCATAATCCCTCTGGGATATCCTCTCTTAACTCAAAGTCAACAGAGACTCTGGGGGCCCTGACGTGGTCTGTACGGGGATGAGTCCCATGGCTAGGATGTGAATGAGAACAAGGCAGACTTGAGTAGGGAGGGGATGTTCTCCAGGCTATTGTTAGCAGAGGGCTGGACCTAATGAAGACACGAAAGCAAACAGTGATTGTCTAGAGATAAGCAAACACGGGAGATCAGCAGAAAGCACATGAGTCAGTCATACATTTGATAAAAGTTTAAACAGACCCTCATAAGGACACAGGATTTGCTCAAATCTCTAATGCAGCCATGTTGGGGATTAGCGCAAAGCTAAGACAAGACGACTAAGACAACACTGCCACCTCTTCTTCCAGAGAAAGATTATTTACACAATCATGTTGCCAGGCTTAGTGAGGCGTGGCTGTAACTCCAGGACTCAGGAAGGAAGGTCGGGTGTTCAAGGCCAGTCAAGTACAAAGAGAATTAGAGGCCAGCCTGGGCTACATGAGGCTCTGTGCCCCATGAATTCAGTGAGAAGTGAATAGCGGGGAAACCCTGGAGCACTCTAGCCATGTAAGCCGGAGCTCTCTTTCTGGAGTAGATACCACCCCACTGCTTTGCAAGGTTCCTCCCTCACCCACATCGCAGCAACACTATTATCTTTAGCAGAACTCGTGCCAACTCATCTACTGACCTGTTGTCAAGCTTTTGCGGGGAACACTTACTATCCTTACAAATGCCTACTGGTAATGAAATAGCAAAGCTGACCCTGAGGAACGAGTTGATATACCGTCCATATGGACACAAATGGTAAGGGGGTGGGGCATGCACATCTCAACGGTGAACTTTGCCCCTGTGAGAGCGTGAGGAGAAGCGAGCTATGCTTCCCAACGGATGCCACCAAGCGCCAGCCTAAACTTTCAGCAGTTGGAGCAGAGGCACAGAGAAGTGACCTTTGGTGGCAACATTTTCCTAAAAGCCTAGAAACTCGCTTTACTTGCTTTGTACTTTGACTTGGGACACGTCCCTGGGGTTCCATTATCCCAAGTCTAATTTGTTGTATGAGAATAACAGCCTGCTGCTCTGATTCATTAAATTTGGGTTTGTTCAACTAAACAACCAAAGCCACAAGGAAAATCAAAACAACCACTCCTCAAAGTTCCAGGAAGCCGTTAGGGCGTTACCCAGTGGCTTTCAAGTGGGCAAAAAGGCACTTTGTAGACTGACGCACACCTATGTAACTTACACGCCTTTTTTAGTGACTGAACAGAAAAACTAAAAGGAAACAGGTAAAATTAATTTTAGTCATCATTTTATTAAAGGATATCAAAATGCTATCATTCAAATGAGCTCTGTATGGTCACTAGCCATGCAAGTCCCACTAAACAGAAACTGTCAGATTTTACCCAAAGTTTACCAGTTACGAAGCTGGGGGAGAGGTGGTCTTAGTTAGGGTTTCTCTTGCTGTGATTAAACCCCATGACCAAAAGCAACTTGAGAAGGAAAAGGTTTATGTTTATTCATCATCTCATCATCCAGAGACGTCAGGGCAAAAACCCAGAGGAGGAGCTGATGCAGAAGCCGTGGAGGGGTGCTGCTTACTGGCTTGCTCTTATGGCTTGCTCAGCCTGCTTTCTTACACCATCCCGGAAACACCTGTCTAGGGGTGGGAGCACCCTCTTCAGTAGGGCCCCTTCCACATCAGTCATGAGTCAAAACAGAACCCCATGAACTTGCCTACAGTCTGTCTTAAGAAGGCATTTTCTCAATTAAAATTCCCAGCTGCGGTGATTTGAATGAGAAGGTCCCCATAGGCCCACATGTTTGAATGCTTGGTACCTAGTGAATGGAACTGTTTGGGAAGGACGTTGTCTTTTAAAGCCCATCTGGGGCTAAGGATGTGGGTCAGTTGGTAGAGTATTTACCTAGCATGTAAGCCCTGAGTTCTATCCCCTTGTACCACATAAACTATAAACCATTTGTGGTAGTACATTCCTGCAACCTCAGGACTCTGTGGGTAGAGGCAGGAGGATGAGAAGTTCAAGGTTAAACTTGGCTACACAGCAAGTTCAAGGCCCGTCTAGGCTATGTGAGACCCCCCCCCCCATGTCAAAGGGAATGATACCTGTGTGGTAGCAGGCTTTCTAGTCATCTATAGGCAGTGACCCAGATAAAGCATGTGCATCTGGACATCAAAGTGATGGGACCTTCCAAACACCTTCATCAGCTGAGAAGGAAGGGAGCCACCATGAGGACAGTGGTGGCAAAGAAACGCACCCTGAGGCATACCTAGACAAAGAGCCAACTTCTGGCCCTTTCTGAAGTGGAACAACTCAGGAGGTCCCTTTCCAAGGCTGAAAATGTGGCTGGTCCACCCTCTGAAGGACATGAAGTCTCTTGGCGTGAAAGCAGTACCAGTCTTCTCCTTTGGCCACACCCTCTCTGGATGCTCTTCCCACCACATTTACAACAGAGGAAAAGCAGTTAAGAGGGGCGGGGAGGAAGAGAAGTAACCAATGCAGCAGCAAACTCTACAAATGCCCCACTGGGGGTGTGGCTCAGCGGTAGAGTGTCTGCATGGCATGAGCACCCCCCTGGCTTCCATCCCTAGCACTTCCTGTCTAAGTTAGGGTTTACTGCTGTGAACAGACACCATGACTGAGGCAACTCTTACAAGGACATTTAATTGCAGCTGGCCTACAGGTTCAGAGCATCCAGGCAGGCATGGTGCAGGCGGAGCTGAGAGTTCTACATCTTCATCTGAAGGCTGCTAGAAGAATACCCCCTTCCAGGCAGCTAGGATGAGGGTCTTAAAGCCCACACCCACAGTGACACACCTACTCCAACAAGGCCACACCTTCTAATAGTGCCATTCCCTGGGCCAAGCATGTACAAACCTTGATATTGCCCAACCAGACAAATAATAAACCTAAAATCTTCCCCTCCTGAGGTCATTCTAGGTGAGTTTTCCTGACCTCCCCAAGGCCTACCCAAGTGTGTGTGTGTGTGTGTGTGTGTGTGTGTGTGTGCACTCCTGCATGTGTGCATGTGCACACATACATGTTTGTGTGTAAGTGCACATTTGTGGACAGGCATACGTAAGTATGAAGAACAGAGGTCTACCTCAGGTACTGCACTTGAGTCCATATACCTTGTTTAGGGCACAGAATTCTTCAGTGGGATCCAGGGCTTACACATCTGTCTAGGCTGGCTGACCAGGGAGCCTTGCGGCCCATCACTGTCTCCTCAGCACTGGAATTCTACATGCACACCATCACACCTGGCCTTTGCCTGGGTTCTGGGACTTGAACTCAGGTTCTCACACTCACGTGGGAGACTCTTCACCAACAGAGTAGTTCTTTAGCCCCCATAGTGGGTTTCTTGATGTTTGTGTGAACATCAGGAAACTCCAGGGCTTTAGGCTCCTTCCCATGTCCTAGGAGAAGTCCTAGCCTGTTTCATGAACTGTATTTATAAGGTTTAAGGTCTCTGCCATGCACAGTTGTTACTGATGGCTATTCATACAAAATATCCAAATAACATCCAGAAAACTCTACATCCCTCCTGTGCTCCCCTGAGCCCAGAGGCCACGTGTGATCTGAATGTGCCTATGGCATCTGTCACTGTAGTAAGTAGTGTTCAGAAGGAAAACAAGCTTCCAACAGTACAACGCAACAGGCTGGTCGCCGAAGCAAGGTCCCGCAAACCCCGTGCTCACCCTCGCTGAACAGAGGATACTCTCCAGTCGTGAATACACTTGGTAAGGAAATAAGTGAAATCATAAACATGCCTTCCACTTCAGTGAGCACCTTATGAAGCAGAAATGATCAAATGCTGGTATCTTAAGACCTGAAACTGTAGCAGTGAATATATCTCTGTGTGAATCACTTGTTTTCTATCTCCTAGCTCCAACAATAAAGACCGATTTCAGTCAACTATGCTAGAGAGAAAATTAGGGGGCATTTTTTCCATATATAGAAGGTATTGCAAAAACAAGTGTCACATGACAACCAGAGAATATACTGTCGGGAAATGTCAGCAAGAAAGCCCTGTGATTAAAGGTGGGTCACAGCATATTTACTCTCCTATGTTGCATCTTGGCTGCTGGGAGAGAAAACTGACCAAATCAAGGCTGGACTCACCAGGATGCAGGAAGTAATGGAGCCCCTATTCAGTCGTGGAGAATTGTCTCTCAAAGCACAGCACAGGAGCCAGAGTTGGGTGGGTGGAAGGTATTCACGTGACCGCCCTGTGGTTCTTCATAATGAAGGGGAAGATGTATCCATGGGCAGAGGAGGGACTTGGGTTTCTACCCTTACCACTGAAATATTTGCTACTGATAGATCATGGGACACGGGGGAAGCCAATGTTCCCAGTTTTATATACACTGATGGTCCCCAGCAGGCTCCAACAGAGAGTTTCTATCCAATGGTCACAAAGATGACCCTAGATAAACAAAAAGGGGTCACAATACACCCAGGAAAAGGACTGGCAGGGATGAGGGGTGTGGAATGGACACAGGTGGGAGGGTGAAAAGAGAGAGTGGGTAGAAGAGTAATCGTAATACATTATACAGTTTATGAAATTGTCAAGTAATGAAATGAATCGGTAACTACAGAAGGGCCAGTGAAATGGTTCAGCGGGTCCAGATGACCGCCAGGCCTGGCACCGGAGTTTGGTCTCTGAGAACCGCACATTAGAAGGAAAGAACAGATCGTGGCAAGCCTGTTTTGACTTCCACACTTGAGTCATAGTGCCCATGTGCCCACACTCATACATATAAATAAATAAATGTAAAATATTTTTAAATTTAACTTCAAAGTACATCTTATTAAAAGCAGTAGTAGTTCCTTCTTAGATAAAACCCAAATTTTACAGTGTTGAGATTTGAAACAGTTTTCCATCATAAATGCACCTGAGATGGCTTGAATGAGAAAGTCCCCCACAGGCATGGTGTTTGAACACTTGGTCCCCAGTAGGTGGTGCTTTCTGGGGAGACCATGGACCCTTCAGCAGGTGAAGGTTGCTGGAGAAAGTACATCACTTCCTTGAGTTTTTATAGACTCAACCCATCTCCTGATCTCCCCTTCTCAGCTTCCTGAACATGAATGGGAATGCAGTCAGCAGCAAACAGCCCCTGCTGCCATGCTCCTGTCCCCACCCCCACCCCCACCCCTCCAGCCACGATGGACTCCTTCCCTGTGGCACCATAGCCAAAGTATACACTTCCTTCCATAACTTGCTTTCTGTCGGGGTATTTTATGACAGTGCAAAATAAGACATTTAATAGGAAAAGACTGCGGCCTATTCTGGGCTAACTTCAGTAAGATTACTTGCACTTTTCCAAGGCATCCTTTATGTGTGTGGCTCCCCAAGGGATTCATTTTCTACTTCACGATGCCATATCATGAAACAAGCAAAGCTGAGTGGGTAGAAGAACTAGAAATGACAGGGCCGGTCATGTGGCGCTCATCAACACTTCTAAGGTGCTTCTAAGAGCAACTGTGGTGCAGGGGTGGGAGGTAGGGGGTGGGAGGCAGGGGGAGGTTGGGTGTCGGGGCTTTTGATGGAACGCTGAACCCGCTCAGCTAAATTGTCAGTGACTTCTGTAAGTGCATCTTACCCACTGTCTCCCTCTATGGTTCCAGCCATTAAGGATGCACCTGCTCTTCCTCAGTTATTCCCATATAGCTGCTCCCAGGGCAGAGCACTGTTACATCTAGCTCACTGTTTAACAAGAGGACACAGTCCTGAAAGAAGAAAACAACCTGGAAGAAGGTGCCAATTCCCACCACGCTGTCACTTTCTGGGGACATGTGTGGTATTTTCTGAAAATGGCAGATGTGCCCGGCTGAAGTCCCTGCCCCGGATCCAGGACAGAATAACTGTCCTCTAGAGGGATGGGTAAGAGGCAGCTGCAGTCACCTGCTTTTCAAGGGACCACATTCCCAGGAGGTGAGGAATGGGGAGGAAGTACCCCCGTAACTTTACAGCATCAAGCTCTGGCAATAAGCGGCACGTTCCAGAGGAATCAGTCAAGCACAAGACAGAGGGAAAGGAAAAATCAACAGAAGTCACCTCAGTGGTGTTTTTTTTACCCAGGGAATAAAATTAAAAGGCTTCTAACTGCATTTCCTGCACTGGTCTGCACACGGGGAAAGCCTGGAACATTCCTTTGTTGCATTTTCTTTTACAAACACGGAAGCGCTTCCAAGGAGCTGGAACCGTATTGTCATGTCCAACCACCAGCTTCACTGGACAGGCGCATCCCTTGGAGGGGCAGCCTTTCACAAGACCCTCCTTCCATTAACCGAACAATCCCCAGCAAAGCCTCCATGCATTGTGAGGCCACTTCCGGTGCCTACCAGAAGCGATTATACCCCTGTTGTACAAAACATGGGGTTTCTCTCTTAATATACAATTCAACAGTATGACGAGTGGACACTCAGGACAAGGCCTTGAAGGAAGCCTCCCAGTGAGGGACAGCAGTAAGTACGACCAGCCCCCACCAACATCCTGCCCTGAGTGCACTCCCCATAGTGGCCTTGCTGAGCGGCTCTGTTGGGGACTAAGAGTCTTCCCTTCCTGTTATTAGCCACAGGGGTAGAGCTGGTAATTTAATTAACTGCTTTAGAATATGAATCATCTATGGTCTTCAGTCTAAAGATGAGGAAACCAAGGTCATTGAGGTTAAGCGCTTGCTTCTCTCACATCAGACAGCTAAGCAAACTGCACTCACTACATAATCCTCTAGATAATGAGTCCAGGGTCGGCTCTGTTACACCACCAGATCCCTGCCAAACGCAGACACTCAAAAAGTTGGTCAGCAACTGGCCCACCAGGATCCTGGCATCTTGAGTTGAAAGCTGCACTTGAGAAAGATTCAGGGTCTCCAGACACGTGACGACATTGTGACTCCTGTGACTGTCATCCTCAAATCACAGTGGGATGAATGCAATACACAGGTGCTATGGTGTAGTTCTCCAACTGTGACCTGATCAGGCAGCCCAGAGGAATCCAAAGTGCCAAGTGCTCCTGTGTTTATCTCAGATCACACACACACACACACACACACACACACACACTGATACACACACATATACCCATACATAAACACTCACATGCACAGTCACACACACATACCCTTACACGTACACAAATCACATGCACAGTCACACACACACACACACACACACACACCCTTACACTCATACACACTCACATGCAGTCACACACATACACCCTTACACATACACACTCACATGCACAGTCCTCTCTCTCTCTTTCTCTCTCTTTCTCTCTCTCTCTCTCTCTCTCTCTCTCTCTCTCTCTCTCTCACACACACACACACACACACACACATACACACACACACACATAGTCACAGAAATTGGGAACACTAACATCAATAATAGATAATTTTACATAAACTATTTACAGGTTTGAAAAACTTTTAGATTATTTAACATTTAGTTATTCACTTGTAGAAAGAAGCAAGTTAGTTGACTCCATATTGTATATTCTATATAGCAGAGACATTTTGATTTTGTTTAAGTTAAATCTGCGTCCTCTTCTATTCCCCCTCTCTGTCTCTTCCCTGTGATGACACCAACTTCAGAAGGAAGAAGGGAAAAGAAATGGGGAGGAGAAAAGGGAAGGAAAACTACAACCCAAACCTTGTAGCCCCAATGTGGGGTGTGTGTGTGTGGAGAGGGGGCTGAGGCAGGAAGCCTGGGCTGTAGAATGCTACTTTATGGTGGTTTCAATGAGCTATCCCCTATAACTCTTGGCATCTGTGGCTATTTGCAGAGAATTCGAAGGTGTGGTCTTGCCAAAGGGAGCTTTGATTTTTGAAAATTCTCCCTGAACTTCTTTCTTTCCCCCTCTGTCCTCCCTCCCCTTCCCCCTCCCCCTCCCTCCTGTTTCTGAGGTCTGCTTGCAGCCTGCTGCCTGCCGCCTGCCCCTGCTGTGTGCTAACTAATCGGCCAGCAGGGACGCTGACACCCTGGAATTTATTATATAAGTTGCTTCAATCATGGCATCTTATACCAGTAATTAAAAAGCTAACTATGACAGACCCTGCCTCACGAACGTGAAAAGGGAGGCTGGAGTGTGCACTGCTATTCTAGAGAGCATGGTTTGACTCCCAGCACCCACACTGGGGGACTCTCAGTCGTGTGATTCCAGAGCCTCAGACCTTCATGACAGGCTTCTTCCATAAAGATAGATACACACAAGCACACATAGTTAAAGATTAATCTTTACAAAAATAAAAGGGGGATTAGAAGAAGAGGGAACCAAAAATGAAGTCAGGAAAAGATACAAAAGGCCAAGTAGAGATGGTCCTGAAAATGTTGATACTGTCAAGTGTTACTTATGTTAATGATATACCTTTCTTTTTCAGACATGGTCTCCTGTAGCCCAGGCTAATCTTACACTCCCCCTCTGGCCAAGGATGACCTTGAACTTCTGATCGTCCACCTCCAGCGTCTGGAGTTAGAGGCACAGACCAGCTCCTCAGGTTTATGAGGTCCTAGGGATGGGATCCGGGGCTTCATGCATGTTTGGTAAGCACACTACCAACCAAGCTATATTCCCAACACTGATGTGTTTAATAAACTCATGAATTTCCACATAAGCACAGGCCTGCTTATGTGATGGGGAGAGGGGAGGGAGGGAAAAAGAATTACCAGACAGGCTGAGGGCCAGGAGAATTGAAAGAGAGAGCCAAGAACGAAAATTCCAGTCATCCCGGAGCTGTTGAAGAATGGACGCCCTTTCCTCCTAATTACTTAACCAAACACCATTAGCTCTCACAAACACACCTAAGATCACTATCCGACCCCCTTCCTTCAATTCTTTCTTAGGAAAATCAGTTGCTTGGAAGAAAGAAGCCAGGGAATTTGGGACTCTTCTGCTCTTTCCTTAGTAAGAACATACTAGGTTAAGTCAAACAGAAAGCAAATCACATTCCTTAAAAGAAACGTATTTCCCAGCAATGCCTCGTCCCTGAGAAGCCATTCAGTCACCCTTCTGGGCACAGAGGGAGAAACTGCTTGGCTTTTCTCGAATGGTTAGGTTGCCAAGTGAGGCAAGGGACAGAGGAACCAACAGGCAGGTGAAGGAGATCTACAATGTTCTTTATGACCTCAGTCTTCCCTTTTCCTAAGAAAACTTTGATGGGCTTGGCTCTTGAACGCTGAAGTCCATATGAACTCTTGAAGGTAACATGTCCTCTGGGGGGTCATTAGTCATTTTGAAGCATGCAAGACCCTTTCATTTGAGGATGGAGATGGGACTTGGTTGGTGGAGTACTTGCCTACCATGATTCCCAGTGCAATGTAAACAGAGCATAGTAACACACGTTTGATCCTAGTGCTGCAGATGTAAAAGTTCTCAGCAATTTCAGGCCGTCCTCAGACTCACAGCCTAAGAGTCATGATCTTTCATTAAACCAAACCAAACCGAACCAAACCAAAACACCCTTATATTTATACACCAAGAACTGGATATTCCTTTCACAGATACAATGTAAAGACAAACATGTGTAACAGTAGCATGCTACAGACTACCTTGTAGCAAATAAGTGCTAAGAGGTAGGGAGGCTTGTCAGAGCAACCAGATTCTACAAGGACATTGCATGAGTCCTGCTGAATCCTCCCTGTCCTTGCCAACATGATGCAGTGCTTCTACAATGGGCAGAAAAATCATGCTGACCCCATTAAAAAGTATTTTTCATTTTCCCCCTGCTTGCTTTACTGTCATATCTCAGACAGTCATCTGAAATCCTACAGGCCGACATGCCACCAATCCTCCAGTAGGTGGAGGGACGTAGAACCAGCATCAGCAGACAAGGCTAGGGGCCTATCCCTGCAGGGCAGGAAGAATGGATCCTTCTGTCTGTCACAGCCAGTGCCTCAAGCCTGGCTGTGACTGTTCAGGGGCAGCAAGTAGGCAAGAGGTGAGGCTTCACAGGGGCATAGTCTGAATGGGCAGAGAGCGGGGAAGGGCAGCAACACTCCACAGTGTCCCCAAGAAGAAGGAAAATTTTTCATGGGACTGTCTATGTGGCCTGTGGCCTTCTGAACATGAAAGGGATGTTTTTTTCTAGGGAAGCTATTTCCTGACACTTGGTACACCTCTCCTGGACATCTATGATGTTAAGTGTGTATATATTTTCACATTAGAATCATCTTATCCAAGTAAGGATAATCTAGGAGTCTGAGGGAAACCGAATGCATTAAGTCTCCAAGAACAGGCTGAGTGGAGTGGTGTATGCCCACAGTCCTGGCTGTTCAGGACACTCATCCAGAATGGATTGCTTGAGCCCAGAAGTTTAAAGCCAGTTTGGGCAATATAGCAACACTGTGTGTGTGTGTGTGTGTGTGTGTGTGTGTGTGTGTGTGTGTGTGTAGTCTGGTTTTGTGTGTCAACTTGACACAGGCTGGAGTTATCACAGAGAAAGGAGTCTCCCATGAGGAAATTGCTTCATGAGATCCAGCTGTAAGGCATTTTCTCCATTAGTGATCAATGGTGGGAGGGCCCATTGTGGGTGGTGCCATCCCTGGGTTGGTAGTTCTGGGTTCTATAAGAGAGCAAGCTGAGCAAGCCAGTAAGTAACATCTTTCCATGACTTTTGCATCAGTTCCTGCTTCCTGACCTGCTTGAGTTCCAGCCCTGACTTCCTTGGTGATGAAGAGCAATGTGGAAATGTACGCTGAATAAACCCTTTCCTCCCCAGCTTGCTCCTTGGTCCTGATGTTTGTGCAGGAATACAAACTCTGGCTAAGTCAATATGGAAACTCAAAACAAACCCAAAGCTAAGAACAAATGATACTCCACTCCATGGTTCTAGCCAGTTCTCCAACCCCAGACTCACTGTGTACTAGCTGTTCCTACAAATGCCCATTGCCAAGTACATGCAACAGTTTACACTGTTGGACCTATTTATCAAGAGTAACAGTAGGAATATACAGGTCAAACGGTGAGTTCCATCAATGGTGCTAACACAGGAACACCAGGATGTCACAGAAGTTGTTACCATAATGCCATCAAAGAGATGTGTAAGTGTCCATGGAGACAAAGGCTGTAAGTCCATCTCACAGATGGCAAGGACCACAGTGTTCCCATCACTCTCTCAGCCAAGGTCTGTTTAACCCTTTGCACCACCTGTGGTTGTGGATGCAGCAGTACAGGGGATAGATGCCCATCACTGATGAGATAAGCGTGCTGGTATATACTTGTACCATCCTAAGAAGCTGGTCATGATGGCAGTGGTGTTTTTGTGGTTGGTTGTTTTCTTTTTTGTTTTTGAGGACAGTTTAATGGGCTTCCTGTCCATCAACTACACCAACAGCTAAACTAACAACAGAGAGACTGTCCAGCTAGAGAAACTAGGGAAGAAACCTCGACCCCTGTACCTTTGATATCTGGAACCTGATAGTTCCTTGCAGGGGGTCAGGGTTTGTCTGAGTGTTGTCCTGTGTTTGGCAAGGTTCTTCCATCCAGAGGAACCCAGTTGCACCCCTCCCCCATTGCAGTGAACACAATGTTTCTAGACATTGACACATATCCCCGGGAGGCAAACTGCCTCCAGCTGAGTAACTATGAGATCGCTGTGAAAACAGAGACTGCCAACGTCTTTTGAGACTCGGGGTTCCAGTACACTGATAAAGGAGAGTAGTGTGAAGAAGGAAGTACATAAACTCAGTGTCCCTTCAGAAAAGATTTGCAAAATATCAGGACTGAATCCCAAAGGATGGTGTGATTTACATCTCCTCCCATACACTTGCTTTCCCACCTGTTTCTTCTTCTGGCACAGTACTAGGGATTGAACCTAGGGCCTCGTAAGTGCTAGGCTAATACTCTGTTGCTGATCTACAGTCCCAGCCTGCACCCCTGATTTATGATGGGAAGCTGTATGCAGAAATAACTTGTATAATTAATTATTATATATGCATGGATGTGTGTGTGTGTGTGTGTATGATTGTACATGCTTCCATTTTATTCAGAAATCTTCCTTCCCCTAATCCTACTCATGAGGATGACAACGAATGGGGCCAGAGTGGACCCAACGATTCATTACCTCCCCAGAACAGCGATGCAGCAACTGTGCCTGCCAAGTGTCCCCAGGACCTATAATTAACGCAAAGGTCTTCCAGTGGGAAATCACACTAGAAGCCAAAGGAATAATTAAATCCCTTGCAGTTTCAAAGGCCCTGAAGTCCTAGATTCCTAACCAAATGTAGTCTTTGCAAGGAACTGCCAGTACTCATGTCTGCCCAGTATCATCCAGATGACCCAAGTCTGTATTCAACATGGACATAAGCTTTTTTAAAAAATACAATGAAAAACAAGATAACAAAAATGTGTTATCTTACCCCAGGAGGAATAGGCTATGAATGCACTCATACACTGAGGGAAAATGTCACAAGGAACTGAAGAGATAGGGCTTCCTCTAGTAGCCAGCACAGAAATGCACCACACTTTACAGCCACACACCCAGTGAGACCATTGTTTATGCATATATGATATTTTTGGTCAATGGCCACCACCATGGGAAAACTGGGCAAGAATGGCCTTCACTGTAATGAGAAGTGGGAAAGACAATGGAAAGTGAATGCATTAGAACTTTTGACCTCCCTACTTTAAGTGGTAGAATGTATGCCAGCTACAGCTTTTCCGTCTGAAAATCAAGGCTTAGGCTTTGGCACACAGTGTGAAATAAGCATGTTTTCATTGGCTACAGTGGCCAAGATGCTATACTGGGTAGTTTATGTATATGTATGGGATGAGTGGAACCTTCAGAAACCCTGAGAAGAAGGTTGTCTAGTTTCACCTGAAGTAAAGGATCTGCTCTGTGCCGCTGAGTTGGTAGAACAGCCACAGTGTCTTGAATGTGATGTGAAGTCCTATCGTTCGTTCACATACCTTCACACAGCTTTAGAGCACCAGGTAGAAGTTGTCCATCAAGGTCACTGACTTCTGTTCTCCTCAGACTGCTTAGGAGAGATTAGCTGGTACCAGGCACACTCCATAAAGCAGTGGCTATTTGGGTTAACAAAGGCAGGCATCCTTGTCAAGGTTTATGTGTCATGGCCTACGGAAACAGGCAGATAGCTCTGTTCAGCACTCTCAACCTTTACTGGACCGTCTCAGCAACCTCGAACTGACGGCCTCTGTGAAAAGTCCTGCCTGTCTGTTTACTCACTTCAGCCTCTTAACTCTCTAACTAAACGAAAAGGGTTTGCCCTCCACAGACCCTTCAGAATACTTACTCTCTATTGCTAATCCTACAAACGAAGTCATGAAGAAATACATGAGTGTATGCGCAATTTGCCTTTCTAATAAATGCATTTTCGAGACAACCCAGCCCACTCTAGCTGATGGGCTAGAAGGGACAGATGTCTAGGAAGAAATGGCTTTCTAGTATCCACCCCCACATCTTTACCCCTCAGAGCTTCATGCATGCTAAGCTAAGCAAGTGTCTGCTGAATTAGCTACATACCCATCCCTCTAGTCACGTTTAAGCCATATTATCGCACATGCTAAACTCCTCTCTCCAGAAGCCCAACCTAGCTGACAAAGTATTGGCAGTTTAAGACAACTGGGGAAGGAAGACTCGCTTTTATTGAGGGATGTGGCTACTGGAAAGTTGCCTGTATTCCTGTGAATGACCCCACACTCACGTGCTTATGGGAAATACTAGCTGTACTCGGTGGGTTAAAATAATGATAAGTAATTTTAAAAGAAAAAACATGAGGCGTTGAGGAAGATGAACTAGAAGGTTCTGGTGGGTGTTGCAGGATAAGAATGAGAGGTGGGTGTGACCAAGAACATTGTAGTAGACATGCATGAAATTCTCAAAAAGAAATTTAAGAAGCACCAAGATAGAAAACTTTAATCTAAAGAGAACATAGTCACCAAATGATCTGCCTCTTGTACAAGACGGGCCACAAAATGTTGTCCTTACTCTCCACGTCAGACCTGCAGAACCTTCATTCTCTAACAATCCAGATACACCAGTAAGGAAGGACAGCTGATAGCGCTTCTGCAGTGACAGCTATTCCCAGCGGTGACACAACCTGAAACACAGCCAGGAACCAGAACCCAGCACCTGCTTTGTTCCACAAAGGTCCTGAGTTTACCTGAAAACTCTGGATCATAGCAAATGTCACTGAGACTCCATGAAAGCCTGCTCTAGGAATCCGTTAGAGGCCGCGCTCAGTCACGATAAGGAGGCTGCCACACTTTTTATTAATAGATCAGGTAACTTCTCAGAGGCTAGTGGGACTGGATTAACTGTTTTCCCAAGCACATTCCTGGCTGGATCCCACTTGGAACAATTCTGTAATGAGCAACTCCTGATAGGTAAGTGCCACCTCTTGAGAGGGGGCATCACAAGGAGACCTTGAACTTGGACAGAAACTCTATGACAGGTCTCAGGAGGCCTGCTTATGTTCTGAGTCTGGGAAGAAGCACCGCACAGACCACTCGGACCGTGTGTTCTGGCTTTAACCACCCATCAGACCGAAAAGACTCTGAGAATGCCTTACCCTGCACAGATCATTGTTAAACCTTATAATCAGATCCTACTGTCTGGTCATATTTTGTCCTGATAAATTCCAGACATATGAACCATTAACTTTAATTAAGAAATACAATGTCAGCCAGGTCTGGTGGCGCAGGTCCATAATCCCAGTTGCTTCAGAGCTAAGGTAGAATTGTTAAATTCAGAGCAAACCTGGGCAACTTGGTGAGACACTGTCTCAAAATAAAAAGTCAAGAATATAAAGCAGAGGAGGGGCTCAGAGAAGCGCTCAGCGACAGAGCATTTGTCTGGCATGCGCAGTAGTCATACTCCACGCCATATGACACACACATGTGTGCACTCAATACTTCTATGTCCCTAACTCACTAGTTTACAGGAATGCTGTGGTGTCTAAGCAGATAATGTTTTGTCCTTACCCAGGGGCATGAAAAGCCAGGAACGAGATGCCTGCTGTCACAGGCTGGTCTGGGGAGGACAGCTCGGCACCCTGTCACACTTGTCCTCTTTTTCCCTTTGGCAAAATTCCACTCGAACTCCCAGTCCCAGCTCCGGCTGCACTAATGCCCGCCCTGTTCCTCCAACCATGGCTTGATGCACATATGTCCTCACTGCAACACTGTGCACACTGTACTGAAATGACTGTTTTCCAGTGTGCCTCGCTGATAGGCCAGGAACTCATCCCTGAGCTATTGAGTCTCGGGTGCCCAGCCCTGGGCATGCGCAGAACAGCACAGCAGCCTCGTGCCGACTTACTTGTTTCTTCCTGGCCAGAGTCTCATGAGGAAGAGAAATTGACAGTAGAAAATGCTGAAATGAGCCGAAGACACAGGCTCAAGACTGCTGCATCAAAATGAGCAAGGGGCAGAATATAGCTCTGGGTACCAAGATGGATAGGCAAGTCCCTATAAATACCCGCAGGCTATCTGTAACCCTGGAAATCTGTAACTTTGCAGAAATCTGGGGTCTAGGGAAATGGAATATAGGGCAGGTACCTTTTAATGGCTGAAATGGTAAATTAAAAACGTGCTGGCTGGAAGGAGCAAGCATGGGAGGAGTTACGCTGGGAGGGGCAAGCGTGGGCAGAGTTACACTGGGGCCACGCCCAGCCAGTATGAAAGGAAAGATCCCAATCTGGGGTGAGCAGACATCTATTTGCATTCCCTGGGATGGTGTCACACAACATGCCATGTTCTGACTCTTCAGTAACTGGGAACATGCCAAATACACTGAGAGTAAGATAGTACCCCACCCTCAAGCCTGATGAGGCTGCTGTTGGTAAGATTACCCCATGCAAGTACTTCGGAGGGCAAACTGAATAGTTGCTGAAAGGGAAGACCTTCAACCCAGAGCCCCAGTAGTTCCTATTGGTCCATTCACTTTGCATGTGGGTCCAGGGTTGCCCTTTTGGGATTGGGGAGTGAGGGGACACGACACAGGTAAGACTGTTCAGTGAATCACAGAGATTTAAAAAAAAAAAATGGAGTGATGGTGTCTCTAAATATCCATCAACACCAGGAACAGATAGGTTCTAGAACACAAGTCAGCAGAAAAAGGGAGAATCTGAGCTCAGCAGCGTCCTTATGATCCCAGCAACCCGGGAGGGAGGCTGAAACCAGAGGGTCTCTGGCACCTGGGAGTTTGGAGCCAGCCTGGAAGGCAGAGTGAGAAGGCGTGCTTCTTAAGAGAGGAGGGGGGAGTAGAGAGGAATGGACTGTAGAAACAGGTATGAACAGGGTTCAATCTCCAAGTGAGGGGAGGAAGCAGAGAAGGGGGGAAGGAGGAGAACTACTTGCTCTCAGAGGAGTAAAACCACGCAAACCATCGACTTACAGGGTTTGCTGATCGGCACACAAATGGAGACATTCTGAAAGCAAGGCGGCAGGAACACCAAATGAAGACAGTGATTGCTTCTGGAGACGAGACTGGGTTTTTGGGGGGTCCTGTTAAGTCATCCAACCATAATTCACTTTTTTTTTTTAAAGATTTATTTATTTATTATATGTAAGTACACTGTAGCTGTCTTCAGACACCCCAGAAGAGGGCATCATATCTTGTTATGGATAGTAATGAGCCACCATGTGGTTGCTGGGATTTGAACTCCGGACCTTCGGAAGAGCAGTCGGGTGCTCTTACCCACTGAGCCATCTCACCAGCCCCCCCATATTCACTTTTAAAATGCCAAGCAAGTGTGGCAAAGGTGTAGAATCCTATGCAGCCAGGTGCCTACCCCACCTTTTCTACTGACTCCTGGGTATTCCAAGCACTTCAAGGTTGCTCTTCCCCAGCTGGGTCCAGCTGGGTCGAGGAGGAGTCAGTGTCCATGCAGTCATTCAGCTTGCCTCTGCTGCGCACACAGGCACCCTTCCAGCTACTGAACATGGATTGTGCCCAGCACCTTTCACGTTGGGCTGCTGTTCCTCTGTACTCTGCTTTGATTACAGCATCTTGTCTGCAAGGAAACTGAGGCTTACAGAAAATCTGCACTAAGGTATCTCAATGAGAGAATTGCTGCGTTCTATAAAAATGAAAGAGCCAGGAATATATTTGGTAGAGGGCGGTATGGGGAGAGAAGGGGAAGGGGGATGGGGAGAGAAAGGACCGACCGAGAGGGTAAAAGTAGGACAGAGTAAGGGATTAAGAGTGAGGAAGGGGGCAAACAGTCCCTTTTATAGTGAGTCAGGCCATCCCTGGCTGTTGCCAGGTAACGGTGGGGCGGAGCCTAGAAGGAATGCTAACAGAAATGGCAGGGCAAACCCGTGACTCCAGGCTGATTCCAAAAAGTACCTGCTTTCTGTCCTTAAGCCCCAAGTACACCGGATTCCCAGCTGGCCTAGACTGCCACCTTGGCTCCAGAGCTGACACCATCAAACTCTGGGACATCCGAGGAAACACAGACCCTTAGAAAATACTAAAGGCTTCTGTTCCACATGACTGGAGCTAAATAAAAATACGCTCGGAGGATCAAATGTTGACAGCTGATTCCTAAATTGAAAGTAACCACTGAGTGAGTGTTTAAGACCTGGACTGTGAATCCTGTTAACTGCCTTCAGGACACAAAGTGCAGGAAACCACGGAGCTCAGCTAAGAAATGGCGGTAACCCCAGAGTGTTCTTAAACCTGAGTCCAAGAAAATGAGACTGGGTCTCTGTCATGGGGAACAGGGAGGAGGCAGCATTTTGACATAACCTCCTTCTGACTTCTTTACCCTCTGGTCACTGTTCAGCCCATTAGGTTAATTATTAGTGATGCTACGAGCCAGCCAAAGAGTCACAGTTTCCTGGCTCTCCAGCTACGTCTCTGGAATAGACACCCTTTGAGAACAGAAGTAGCATGTCAGTAAGCTCTCACCTCATCCGAACGAAACAACCCATCTCCATAGTTTTCCAGTTTTTGTCAAAAAAAAAAAAAAAAAAAAAAAAAAAAAAAAAAAAAAAAAAAAATAAAAAAAGTCTAGCAAGGGACGTTTCTTTTCTAAATCAACGTGTACTCAAGGAATGTGTTCCTTGAAGGCAACAGTGGACTATAAACAGTTGCCTCCTATACTGAGCACCAGTTCCACCTCCAGATGAGCTGCTCAGCTGTGATCAGTCACTGCAGTGTCCCGAGGCCCAACCGCATCCCAGATGGGTTATGTAACTGAGCCATAAATTAAACAAATGCAGGCTAAACTTATATAAATGCACAGGACATGTATGAGCCTCTACAGTTACACACTAGCCTGATTCCTAAATAAACCTCATATCTTCACACTCAGTTCATCCTCCTCCTCTCTCTCTGTGATTGAATGCAGTACACAGCCTACCCTTCAATCCCGTTAGTATTTCAAGAATCTTTGGTGGAATTTCTGTGCACACAAAATTATGAGACCATAATTACTATATAATCTCCAAACATAGCTATTGCCCCTAAAAGACAGTTTGTATTGATTAGCAATCAATATTTACATTTCACTCCCTGGTCTTTCTCTTGTAGATTCTGTTTTTTTTTTTCCTAGACATAGATTTGTAAAGCATGTGACATTAGTTTCCAGTTTCTTTTACCCAACAAACTCTACCCCTATTACAGTGTGCATTGAGACTCCATTATTTTTAGTGGTTTTATATATATATATATATATATATATATATATATATATATATATATATACACATTCTATTATCTATATATCTCTATATATTATCCATATATCTACTCATCACTTTATGAATTCTGAGTTATTTCAAGCATTTTTGCTATTATGAATAATGCTTCCATAAACATTTATGACTCCTGAAAGCCAACAGGATCACACTGCATAGGGCCATGAACGTGAATCCGGACGTTTCTGTGTGAACAAAATCATTTAAAAGCATTCTGGGCAAGGGACAGGTACTATTTTAGTGATAATTGGGCATGAGTGGGTGGCATGAGCTGGGCACTGCTGGTAATCGGGCTGCCATGAGAGAACAGAGAGGTGGAGCCCTGATTAAGGCTGCAGGGAAGACCGAGAGGATCCTGAATCTTACAAATTGGCTGGAAACATAAAACAGGTTTTTCAAAAGCATGTCCATCAGGACAGAAATACTGTAACTGAAAGCTCACTTGGTTCCGTGGCCTCTAACTCAGCCATGGTGAAAACCTGTGTCCTTTGAAGATCTAAAGTTTAGCCTCTGGAATTAATTTAATCAGCCATTCTAAACAATTTAAGAGTCAGACCTCTTGTAGCACACTGGGCTGAAGTTATTTATTTACATTCTGAGCTGGAACCTGCTGAGAGGAATTCTTAGAGAAGTCACACCCCATTTTCTTCAGCACCCGAGGAACAGAAGCAGTGTCTGGGAAAACTGATTTATAACATTCGAATTCAGTCGTTTTATATTTAGATAAAGGATGCATCTGTTCCAATAACTAGCAAACTCCAGACCGCTGCCAGGTCCAACCATGACAGAAACGAGCTGCCCAATACCGGTTCCTCCTGGTGGAGCATCTTGGTCTTCAGCATCTCATCATTTGCTTCTTTGCCAACAGCGCCTGTCTCAGGTCCTTGCAGCTTCCTGGGGTGTTGATGTTGTCCACAGTACTCTCTCTCAAGCTCTCAGGCTCAAGTGATCTTCCTACCTCTGCCTCCCTGAGTGAGTTCTGGGACTACAGACATGTGCCGCCATGCCTGGCTTAGGACCATGTTACTTTAGTAACTAGATTTAGGTACCCTGCCACACACAGTTCACTGTCTGCCTCTTGCTCCCAGACTTAATTCACCCTAGGCCTGGTTCTCCATCACATGCACCATTTAGATGATGGTATCCCATTGCTCAGAAACACTCCAAATGCTTTCTGTTTACCCAAGTCCGAACTCCAGCAATTCACACCCAGCGCTTCACACCCAGTCTTCCACAGCACAGTCCCCACCCAGCTTTCCAAGGCCTGTGAGAGTGATTGTGATCAAACTGGGCTTCCATCTTTCCAACCCACACTCTGCTCCCTTCCTCCTCCTCTTCTAGTAGACATGCTTCCTAACTCACTGCTTCCCAAATCCTGTCAGGCCACTGAGGTCCCACTCGGCTGTCTGTGAAAAGGATCCTTCCTGGTGCACCCGGCTCCTGCTGGTGTTTCAGGCTTGCCTGCAGGGTGAACACACTAGCTCCACTGGTTCCGGAGAGGATTTAAAGCAGCTTGAAACATTGCGCACAGCACATAGCAAGCTAGCATGTGGCACATACACAAAATGAGTTCTTGGTTCTTCAAATATGTACAGTGATGCCGTATATGCTATGACCCCAAGAGCATCCCCACGAACCATGCTACTCAAGTCCCTACTACTTAGTGAACTTGTACCTGGTGGAGAGAAATGACAAGCTGTGAAGTAGAGGGGCTATTTTGGGGGCAACACCAAACTGTCTCAGGATAAACTGTTTCTGTGATGTTAACAGAGTACTAAGCTCTTTGTCTTTACGCATAGGTCAACAACAAGAAGATAATCCCACTTTTAATCTGTATCAAGGACTTAGAAGCCAACTGGAGACCCTCGGTTTGTAGCTTCCATTGATAACCATGCAGGTCTTACAATTAAAGTGTTCAGGCACAGAGGTGCATAGCAGCAATTACAGATTCTGGAGGCAGAGGAAGGAGGCCTGAGGACTGATGCAAGTTCTAGTGAGTTAGAAGCTACAGCTGCATGGTGAGTGAGACCTTCTCTCCAAATAACCAAACAAATGAAACGGTGAGGTAAAGGTGCTGCTGTGGTCACGTTGGTGCCACACTGCCAAGCCAGAACACGATGAGCCAAGGATAATTACAGCTCTATGCATGTGCCTCGGACTCAAGAACACCAGTGAAGGAAGATGCTTGGCCCTCCTCACCAATTTCTCCCTTATTGCCATTCATAGGGCAGCGTTCTTTCTAAATCTGCCCATGAGGCGGCATCCTTATATAGCATGCTTCGAAAGAGCTGGAGTCTCAGCAGGCAGAAGCTTGACAGGTGGTAGATAGAGGTTTTCCTAGAACCATTTACATGACCTTAAGTGCTCCACCCCAGGAACCAGAATATACTGGGTTTGAAGTCCACTATTCTATCATCTGTCATCTGTGAAGAAGAGCCTGGCCCTTGGGTAGGACTATTGCTAGCATTAAAGCAAAGACATCATAAACAAGGTTGTAATAAGTGGTCTCAGTGACCTAATCCTCATTGTAATTCAAGGGTTGATTACCAAGCCAAGCCAAACAGAAACAAACAATCCCGTAAGTGTGTAGACTGCCAGGGTTGTATGTAAAAAAAAATAAGAGCCCTGAGCTACAGTTTCAGCCCCAGCTTTAGAAGTAATAAAACCAATGATCACACATATTTATTAATCATAACTCACAATAACAAAGGAGGTGTGTGTGCCAGGAAAAGCACAAAAGGCCCATAAGCAACAGCTATCAAAACAAATTCAGAGACAACACTGAGATCAGCTGTAAACATGACAGGGTGGTCTAAAATATCAATGCCCTTAGATCTGGTAACCACCATGGAGACAGGAGGTTCCAGCTCTGCATCTTCACACACCAGAGGAAAAGCCAGGGAGGTTAAATCAGATGCATCTGAAATAGTTTCAAGTATGTGTTCCTGGAGACAGGAGCAACTCTGGAAGGCAGAAGGTGCCCTGGCATGCCCCAGATCCGTCTGTGGGGGTGTGGCAGCTAGTACCAGCAGGAATTAAAAAGAGGCAGCAAACAGACAAGTCTTAAAAGAAACAGGAAGAATCTCTTCTTGATTTGCTATCTTAGTCAGGGACACTATTGTCATGATGAATAAAACACCGTGACAAAGAGCAGCCTGGGGAGGGAAGGGTTAACTCAGTTTACACTTCCACATTGTCATCCATCACTGAAGGAAGTCAGGACAGGAACTCAGGCACCACAGCAGGAACCTGAAGGAAGCAGCTGAAGTGGAGGTTGGAGTGAGTGTTGCTTACTGGCTTGCTCCTCAGGACTTGTGGACATCAGTCCAGGGATGGCCCCGCCCACAATAGACGGGGCCCTCCCCCATCAGTCACTAATTAAGACAATGTTCTGTGGACAGTGGTGGAACACAACTTTAATCCCTGCACTAAGGAGGCAGGGGGAGGCAGATAAGTTTGGGGCCAGCTTGGTCTACTGAGTGAGTTCTAGGACAGCCAAAGGTACACAAATAAATTCTGTCTTGAATCCAGACCCTGGGGTGTGGGGGCAAGAAAAGAAAAAAAGAGAGAGAGAAAGAAAGAAAAAAGAAAATGTCTTACGGTCAGATCTTATGAAGACATTTTTTTCAATTGATACTCTCATTTCAGATTGACTCTAGCTTGTTTCAAATTGACACAAAATTAGCCAGCACACCAGCAAGGTAAACTCAGGCTCTTTTCTGCTTTGTTTTGGTTTTCTGTTTTTCTTTTCTTTTCTCTTTTTCTTCCATACTCCCTTTCTTTCTTCCTCTCTTTCTTTGGTGTGTGTGTGTGTGTGTGTGTGTGTGTGTGTGTGTGTGTGTGTGTGTGTCTGTCTGTCTGTCTGTCTATCTGTCTGTCTGCCTGTGTGTTTGTCTGCCTGCCTGCCTGTGTTACTGTGCTGGGCATGTATGTGTGTATGCACAGCATGCGTTCCCATCTACACACTCACACACACACATACACACACACACACACAGACACACACACACACGCTTCCATACACACAGACACCTACCCACGTGATACCCACCCACGTGTGTGTGCCTGTTTGTATGTGTATGGGGACACATGCAGGAGTGAGTGCAGGTAGGCACATGTGTGTGCATGTATGTGGAGGG
The DNA here is from genome assembly GCF_900095145.1 of Mus pahari. Lineage (NCBI taxonomy): Eukaryota > Metazoa > Chordata > Mammalia > Rodentia > Muridae > Mus > Mus pahari. The sequence goes on from NC_034590.1 coordinate 168,362,586, forward strand.
CATATGCTGATGTCAGATGTCTTCCCCACTGTTCCCCGCCGTATGCATTGAACATCTCTCTTTCTCTCTGAAGCTTGTAGGTGCAGCTAGCCTCACTAGTCCACTTACCCTAGGGATCCCCGTCTTCCCTCCTTAGTACTGGGACTGGAGGCCCCACGTCCCTGTGGGTTCCAGCATCTGAACTTAAGACCTCTTGTTTGTTTGCATGGCAGGTGTGTTGTTCAGTGAGCCATCTCTAGGCTCTCTAAACCCCCTTCTACCTTAAATCCTGAAACTTGTGTTCTCCTCTGTACTTGTTCAATACAAGTGGAAGGTATTGAAGGACAGATTCTAAATCTCCCCTAACCAGAGCCAGGCCCCAAAGCCTCACATTCCTCACTCCTCCTCCAAACTGTAGGGAGGTTCTAACCTTCTAGAAACAACAGGTACCCCCAAAACAAAACAAAAAAAATACCCAAACACCAAAACAGAAAACATCATTTTCAAGAACTCTCATCTCAAGTGAGGGTGAGGAACTAAGAGACTAAAGATAGAAATCAAAGCCAGATGGGGAAGGGTCTCTAAAACCATTGGTCCACAACAGACAGAAAACAGAGAGATGTAAATGACTGTGGTCTCAGTGGACACTGGGTAAAAGAAAATGTTTCACACTTGTATAGTCACACAGTAGAACAAAATTTCACAAACATTATTCAGACTTTACCATTTAAATGCCCTGATAGCGCTGAGGCTATTCAAGACCTAGAGGGACAGCCAGTTTTAAAAACTCCAACATCCATCCTCTCTTTACAGCCTGCAGTGTGTGGAGTTGGTAGATGAAAAAGTGAGTTAGAGTCGAGAGAGGAAGATGCTATACAGCATCAGACTAAATCCTTATCTTTCAAGACTCTGGAGCTGATTAGTGAAGAAAAGTAATGAAGCCTTTCTGGGGTTACTTTTTAGGCCAGAGGCTAGCAGACTTCCTAAGGCTGTGACCCTTTGATACTGTTCCTCATGTCGTGTTGACCCCAACCATAGAATTGTTTCTGTTGCTACTTCATAGCTATAATTTTGCTACTGTTGTTAATGGTAATGTAAACGTCTATGTTTTCATATGGTCTTAGGTGACTCCTGTGAAAGGGTCCTTTAACCCCAAAAGGGTTGGGACTCAGGCTGAAGACTCTTGTTCTTGGCAAACACCGTTTCTTCAAAATATTCCTTCTGGCTTTAGAGCAACCTGACTCAGTCAGTGCTGGTTGAGTGGTTGTTGTTGATGATGTTGTTCTGGTTTGTATGTTTTTTAATTTTGGGTTTATTTTGCTTCATTTTGTTTTTGTTTTTGTTTGTATCATAGAGGCACACAGATTTAACATACCTTACTGATGTCCTGAATCACAGAAGCAAGAAAACCAAATAGTTTCATGGAAAATGAGCATGCTAAAAGCACTCTTTTTTTCCTTCCATCTGAAACGTAAACTCATTAGAAATGGCAATTCCCACACTTCAATCCAGATGGCTAAACGCCAACCTGATTGGCATGCAAGCAATGTTAAGCCCTTGTTTCAATGTTAGGAAATAAACGAAATACCGCAAAGCTTAAGGACCCTCAGCTCAGCTCTAGGACTTATTTCTATTAGAAAAATAAATAAAAGAAGCAACAGATGCCCTGCCTGTGAACATGACAGACATGACAGACAGGTACAGCCCTACTTTCAGCTGGAATCATGAAACCATTTCTTTAATAGAAAACCTTTTCGCACTCTTTTTTTTTTCTTATTTGAACATAAAACACACATTTCTAAGGTACAGAGGACTCAGCAAAAAACGGCAACAATGCATCCAGGATGCATTGGAAATGTGGGTCTGACGGCCGAGCAGTGAGCACGCATGTATGAGTCCTGACTAGGTCTGAAATGCTGGCATGTGCCTGAATATTTTAATAGTACTCACTTGTTAATCATCAGTAAGAAGTACTTTCAAAAATAGAAATGTTAAGCTGTTTACGCATGAAGCTTTATAGTGTACAGAAAGCGGGAACAGGCACCAAAGTGGACAGAGGTCTCAGCAGAGGTGTGCCATGCTCCCTTGGGGACTCTCTTTTATTATTTTGTTTGGTGTTGTGTGGAAATCATCCGGGGAGACATCCATCACTTCCCTGGGAAGTCTCTGTTACTCTACCCAAGAGGAAATCTGGGCATTATTAAATTCTGACTCCGACACATCCTCCCTGGGGACTTGTTAAAAGGGAAAATTGTGGTATGGAAAAGAAGTGTCTGAAGCCTTAAGTTCATGTTCACAGGAAGGCTGGTACTCTACCAGACAGCCTCCATGGCAGTGTCCTGTTAGCTACAGGAACTTGGATAGTATATGTGCTATACTGACAGAGACTATACTTATACAGCAATCTGGAAAATACAGAGGCAGTCCTTTATAATGAGAAAAGGCTCTGGGCTTTAGTGGTGGTCATAAATAAGTGGGGTCAGTGCAGTGGTCTGCTACTTGAAGGGCATGCTGACAAATGCTGGTGAATACTACCAGACAACACCTTGTTAGGTGCGATTTCAACCCTTGGAAGTGTGTACCAAAGAGCACAAGGCTGACCATCAGAGCACCCGCCAATAGTGGGAAGAACTATGTGCACTTTTAGAAGAATGGTTCGTATTTTAAGGGAAAGGAAGTCTCCCTTTGCCTCCTCTTCCCATGCTCCCAAATAATACAGCTCACAACATGAATTTCACCAGTGCCTGGTCCCTTCTTATCCATAAGCCATGTGTTCAAAGAATGCCTGAAGCTACATACCCTACAGACAGGTATCTATGCATGTCTATTACAAAGATTCATCTCTGCTCAGCTGTGGTGGCACATGCCTTTAAGCCCAGAACTCAGCTGTCAGAGGCAAACAGATCTCTGAGTTCAAGGCCAGCCTGGTCTACAGAATGGCCAAGCCAGTCAAAGCTACACAGAGAAACCCTGTCTCAAAAAAAGCAAAGCAAAACAAAACAAAACAGCAAAACACACACACACACACACACACACACACACACACACACATGTTTCTTAATTAGGCACTGGAACAATCTATAGTAACAGGGAATGATCATGATGATGTGCTGTCAGAAAGTTACCTGTGTGGCTGTTCTCTCTCTCTCTCTAAAAAGTGCTCCAGTGTGTGTTCACCTTTACATCAAAAAGGATGCCTTCCTGGCTCAGCTTTGGCATATCTGAATTGGCAACAAAATTGACATTCTTGTGTTTCTAGACCATTATTAAGGAAAACAAGGATTCCATGAACACAAACAGTGCCATCCCCTAAGAATCACCCAATTAATAAATACAGCCACTGGATGACTAACAGGAACGTAGCATGGTCAGTGCAGACGTGCTGGACAAAGAGAAGAATCACATCCCAGGTGGGGAGGGCTACTCAGAAAGGCTGACAGTTCAAAACTCAGGAACCCTTTAATTCTAGAATTTTCTTTTTACTATCTTGAATTGAAATTGAGTACAGAAAAAGAGAACACGGAGGGAGGAGGCCATTGTATAAGGAGAATGGTAAGACTCTTGACTGAAGAGCTACATTTTAAAACAATGTTTCAGTTTGAATAATAAGGTTTTCTTCATTGTTTCCTGCAATTTACAGAGATTGTTCTAAATTAAAATCTAGAGCTGATGAGGACAGCATTACCAGATGCTAGGGGAAGTTTGAAAAGTTAAATAACAAAAACAACTAGGACTTCCAGGGAGTCACAGTGGGAAGTGCCTTTAAATGATAGCACATACGTCGCTGGAACACTATCCAGTTGTGAAATGGATCCGGTCAGTTTTGTAGATGTGGAGGTTTATTTATGGATTAACATAACAAAATGTAAGTACAAGCTAGTTGCAGGCTTATCAGTTATGTGATGATCAATTACTACCTCTGAACTTTATATTTAACAAAGGTTTTTAGGGTTACCATCAGGATATCTACTCTTAATTTTTATATATTTTCATGACTTGGGTAGAATGCTATCTTTAAATATTTGTTAAGCTAACTTTCTTTTAAGTATGAATGCTCTACCAAAAATAAAAATATGTAAAACAAAGCCCCATATGTATTCATTGAAGGTTCCTGAGTGTGTTTGTGTGCATGTGTGTATGTGTGTGTGTGTGTACATGTGTATGTGCACATAGGTATGTGTGCTCACACTTGCACAAATTGGTTAGTGCTAGGGATTAAACTCTAGGGCTTTGTGCATGCTAGGTATGTCCTGAATATTTTTAATCACTGGGTTTCTTTCTTATAAATATTATAAACCATTGGTTGACTGGAAAATATTAAGATATCTCTAAGGACTATATGCTAAAAGCCTTCTTTGGAAACACTTATCTACCCCCAAATGAGGTGAGATTTGATTGATCTGTATGCTCCATTATTGATTATTTACTTCCAACCATTTACAAGCAAGACAATGGTACAGACACTATGATAGATAGTTTTAATTGTCACGCCAAAGCAATCTAGAATCATCTGAAGAGAGAGGCTTCATTGTCTGTGTCAGGTAAGCCTGTGGGCATATCTATAGGGAATCAACTTGATTACATTAATAAAGTTGGGAAGACCTGCCCACTGTGGGTAGCAGCATTCCCTAGGTTTGTGTCCTAGATGTATAAACATAGAGGAGGCTAAACATACACACAGAGAGAGAGAGAGAAAGAGAGAGAGAGAGAGAGAGAGAGAGAGAGACAGAGACAGAGACAGAGACAGAGAGACAGAGAGAGAGACAGAGAGACAGAGAGAGACAGAGAGAGAGACAGAGAGAGACAGACAGACAGACAGAGAGAGAGACAGAGAGAGAGACAGAGACAGAGAGACAGTGACAGACAGGCAGACAGATAGATATTTTTTCCACTCCTTTTTCCTGACTGCTACTGTGACTAGCTGTTTCAAGTTCCTGCCTTGACTTCTCTATAATGGGATTGTAAGATAAAGAAACCCTTTCTCCATCCAAGTTGGGTTTTTTCGGGTTATTTCTCACAGCCACAGAGGTGACATCAGGTTAGACATCATCATCCACATCCTTCAGATCACCCACTTTCTTCAATAGAACCACAGATCTCTTCTTGATTCAGGGCCTCTGAGCCAGTTAGATAATTTCACTCTCCCTCAGTTTTCTCATCTGTTGAATTGGGTAATATTTAGCTCAAAGACTGATGATTAAATTAGTTCAGGTGATTTAAAATACAAATCTTAAAACCTCGCTTGGCCTACAGTGTTTTAGAAATGTTACTTTTTGTTAGTAACATTACTACAATTTGCAAGTAGCATTTTTTAAAAGTATCACTAGTATGTACTAATTAGTTTTTTATGTCAACTTGATACAAACTAGAGTCAGAGAAGAGGGAGCCCCAGTTAGTTGAGAAAATGCCTCCATAAGATCTGACTTCAGGCTGGCTTATAAGTTTTGTTTTGTTTTGTTTAAATTAGTAATTGATATGGGAGGTCCCAGCCCCCTGTGGGTGGTGCCATCCTTGGGCTGGTGGTCCTGGGTTCTATAAGGAAGCAGGCTGAGCAAACCATGAGAAGCGGGCCAGTAAACAGCACCCCCTCTGTGGCCTCTGCATCAGTTCCTCTCTCCAGATTCCTGCCTGGCTTGAGTTTCTGTGTTCCCTGCTTTTGAAGATGAACTATGAGGGAAATAAGCCCTTTTCTCCCGACATTGCCTATTGCTGTGATAAAACACCATGACCAAAAGCAATGTTTCATCACATCAATGGTTATCCAAACCGAGACAATGTATAGTAGTGTCTTAGGGTTTTACTGCTGTGAACAGACACCATGACCAAGGCAAGTCTTATAAAAAAACAACATTTAATTGGGGCTGTTAAGCAGCAACAGTATTACTGTGAAAGCACACAGCAACTAGAAAAGCAAGTACAAACAAATGTTGCCTACAAAGTAACGACAGAGAAGCCTGAAGGGTGAGGAACTTACAGTTACTGCTGAGTGCGGACTTATGGTCAAAGGAGCCTTGATATTCCCGGGGTCCTGGACAGTGTGCCCTGGGTTTCCAAATGGGGAGTTTCTGCCTAAGCTGTTCCCTTGGCTCTTAGAGGTGCCATATATTTTAGAACTCAGAGAAACAAAAGGTCAGTACGGAACCACTTGTACTTTCTGAAGTTCACATTGCCAGATTTCTTGCCTAAATTAAATAGAACCATCTTGGATCTCTCTGTGACATAATTTGCTTTTAAAGTCAATTGTAAATCAGCCCTGATGGTGGATAATTAATTGTTTTAGGTCTTGGTCCTCTGTGTTCTTTTCTTCTTCAGGGCATGAAGAGTTCTTGAGTCTTTAAATAACAATCGACCCCCTCCCTTCAAGACGGTAGGGAAGTTACTACATTAGTCAATGTTGTTCTGAAAAACAAAAGCCTTAACATTTGTGTTGTGGACCTGGCTGAGTGAGGATGCCAGCTGGGGTTGCCTGGCTGCAGGTTCTTATTTGTCGGTGTTGACAGGCAAGAGGAGGATGCTGGGTACTTAGAGACTGACTGTTTCTCAGGCTGCCACTGGGACCAGTTCTAATACCCTTTACAAAGTCTGGGTGCAGCAGTTGCTGATATATACGTATATGTGTGTGTGTGTGTGTGTATATATATGCTGATTATATATATATATATATATATATATATACTGATCATGTCTGTATACACACTGACTATATATACTGATTTTATATATATACTGATTATATATCTACATACATTACATACATGGATTTATATATATATATATATACATATATACATATATACTGATTTTATATATACTGATTTTATATATATTCTGATTTTATATAACTACTGATTATATATCTATGCACACTGATTTATATATACATACTGATTATATATATTCTGATTTTATATATATTCTGATTTACATATATATAATATATTCTGATGATATACACACACTGATTATATATATATAATATACTGATGATATACACACACACTGATTTTATATATACTGATTTTACACACACACACACACTCACACACACATACACGATTTCAAGGTGGACTTCCCAAACATGCAAAACAGAAAGCAACATCAGGGTCTTCTCTGGGGACTCGAGGTACAGCGAGATGAGAGATGAGGGCAACAGGGGTACAGCCTTACTAGCAACTGTAATAGCCATCTTTTGGATTTAGCAGCTGAAGTTTCAAGAGGGACTGTAATTCTATCAGGGTCACACCATAGGTCTCATTATGGGATGGTTCCCTAGGGGAAGAGGCACCGAAGCACCTGGGTTCAGGTTCAAGTTTCAAATCGGAGGAGAACCAATGTTCCTTCTCCCTCCCTGGCTGTGTGTTCTCAGTTCCTGTTTCCCTTTCCTCTAAAGCTGAAGGCAGCAGCATTCCTCAACACTGGAAAGAGAGGGCCACACACTGTCTTCATTTGCAACTCAGTGCACGCACAGACAGCCGAAAATCTAAGAAAAGGAAAGTTACCACAAAGAGAAGTCAAAAAGGCATACAAGGTATAAGTGACAGTTTCCCTTTAAATTGTTATAAAAGATATCGGGGAGACAGCTTGGTGGGTAAAGGATTTACTGTGCAACTGTGAGAAGCCAAATCCTGGTCCCCAGAATATCTGGCTATATGGATAGCCTCATGTGATCCTAGAGATGGGGACAGGGAGTGGGACAGCCTTCAGAAGCTTCTGAGCCAGCCAGCATGCCCAGCAGTGAACAATAGAAGATGCAATTTCAAACAAGGTAGGTGTGGAGTTATCCTCTGGCCTCTTGTGCATTCTCTCACTCACACATGGGTATATACCAGCATACAGACACAGACAGACAGACACACACACACACATACACACACACATAAAGACACACTCACAGAGACACATACAAACACACAGAGACACATACTAGACACACACAAGAGAGACACACACAGATACACACAGAGAACACACAATACACACACACAATAGACAGACAGAGAGAGAGAGAGAGAGAGAGAGAGAGAGAGAGAGAGAGAGAGAGAGAGAGAGAAAGAGAGAGGGGGGGGTCAGGGGGCAGATTTCAAAGAGCTATGAAAGTTTCCAATGTTGAACTTGAGTTTCTGTTTTTACAGCACATGGACAGACGTGGACAGCAGCAGGCAGGGCAGACCCAGCACTACACTGAGAACCAGGTCTGAGCAGCAACCCAGTAGAGAATGTCTACGTACATGATCATCTTCCTGGGTAAAGTCCCCACGCTTTGTGCAAACAAGGCTCCCCTCTAAAGTGTCTGCCTTTCTCAGCGCCTGCACACATCTGCAGTCCCTGTTATACAGAGAGAGCAGCTTAAGCCAAAGAGTTGAAGACCAGCTGAGTAGACACAGCCAGACCATGTCTCAGAAGTGGGACTAGTCTCCCCATGACGCTCCAGGACTCTGGTGAGCCACTGTCTCCATGGCCTCCCCTCCTGGATATCTCACAGGCAGTCCCAAGCAGCGCATGCAAACCAAACCCTGGATGCTGGCTCCACTCCCAGGCCTGCTCCCAGCCCTCCCTGTCAGACCCCTGGAGGTGGATCTGGCCCATGTGCTCTGCCACAACGGATGACAGTCTGCGTCCCACTATCACTATTTGAAAACAAATCATTTTGTTCCCCTAAAGATTACAAAATCCCTGGGAACAAGGGACCCCTCCCACAAAGGCCTTGGCGATGATCACAACTTAGCACTTAAGTAGTACAGGGAACACAGTTACTTCCCAAAAGAGTTTTGAGCTGATAAATAAAGGAATGGTTCCAAGAAATAAACTCAATAACCAGCTAATTCTGCCTTCTTCATCTATAAAGCAGAAAGGCTAATGCCTCGCCAATATGGTGGTCATGAGGATCTGTCCATGCCTAACAAAGTACTCTTAGTACAGTGCAGGGCTGACTGAAGATACTTGCTTGACAGTGGCTACCTTTTAAAGGTAGTTCCCATACAAAGGACACAAGCAGATGGTAGACTGAGTTGTGCCCAGCTCCTGTGTGCTGTCTCCTCCTTGGAGCTTGGAGAAGAGCTGGGGAGGGACTCAGAGAAGAAAAATACGTGTGTCCTTCTAGTTCCTTCACTGGGGACCACTGAGGCACAAGATGTACATACTTGTGGAAATATTTCCTTACGCTCACACGCTGGCTGGAAGACCTCGGGGGAAGGCGATATACATTGACATTAGGATATCTCCCCATTATAGTACACTCCTAGGTCTGCAGGTGTCTGGGTGGAGCATCGGATTCCATGTTTGGAAGATAACTTACTTGACAACACACTACTTTACTGAAATGTGCCGTATATGACGGAGGTCCAGTTTGGGGATTGTTTATTAAAGAAAACATAATAATGAGCAATTGTGCGCTTTGTTGATTCTGTGTAATGTCGTTTGTGCTCATACTCAAAGCAGCGGGGATAACAAAGAGTAGTCTTAGAGCATCCTTTTATAAAGATCACACTGAAGGGCTGGGTTAACTCACTGGCAGAGCACCTGTCTAGCATGCACAAAGCCAGTGTTCAGTCACCAGGACCACATAAAGACAGGTATGATGACATGTATCTGTGGGTTCAGGGAGGTGAGGAGAGAGTTTCAGAAGGTCAAGGTCACTCTTGGCTACACAGTGAGTCAGAGGCCACATGAGACACACACACACACACACACACACACACTGCTCTAGCTCCCCATTTCTACAGCTAAGCCAAAGGTAACGACTCTCGATTTCCAGCACCCCATCGCACCTTAAGGTTCCTCCTCCACGGTGCACCGGATACGGCCAAACACCAAGAGTATATCCAACCAAGGAGCCGCTCTGACATATTGTCCTCACGCCCCTGTAAATCCATGTCAATCACCAATCTTGACTGAGTGAGCAAGGAATTAGGCCATTTGAGGAGTCCCCTGCCAACACAGCTCCTAAGGACACATTGGGTGTGCTGCAGAAGGGAAGGTGACCCCAACGAGAGACTCCTGAGGCTTCCCTATCAAGTCCCTTGTTTGAAAAACACTGGAACATGGGAAGAAGCAGGCATGTACCTGTGCAAACTGGCTGGCTGGTGCTCTTCCGAGTCTGAAGGAAAGGCAACAGTGAATGTGAGCATCGGTTAAAATTACCACTGCGGGACCATTATTACAAGGGTCTCCATTGCAGTCTCACGGGCATGGCATTTACACAGAACTGATTCGGCTAGACCAGACAGAGACAGGCACAGGCACACTAAGGACTCCCGTTTCAGTGCCTCCTCTCTAGGCTGGGAGTGGCAGTACTTGCTTGTAACACCAGTACTGGTGAGACTGAAAGAAGAAACCTAAGTTCAAGGCCAGCATGGCGAGACACAGAACAGTGTCAGTCTCAGAAGAACTTCCCTACCCGAGTACAAGAGTACAGCTAAAACAAGCCACGAGATCTCTATATGCAAAGAGGACGGTAACGGACTACACGGCAGGCCTCTCAGAAGAGGATATGGTCTTCGCGGCTTACTATGTGAACCTAAAACCCAGACGTTTTGTCAGAAACTGGGAAAGAGGGCAGAAGAACAAGCTAGCTTGACCAAGGTGGAAAGTTTGAAGATAAAAAAAGCAAAGTGGCCCATGCAGGCCTTAAAGAGCCTTGAATGCAGAACAATCTGATGGCCATTGAAGGGGGCCTGAGGGACAGAGTGGGGGCATGGAAGGTTTGTGGCAAGGGGAGCCAGGGAAGCAAACTTGGGTTGTAGAAAATCAATTAAATTTGAAATTATATATGATGTGTGACACCAGGCTCTCCAGTCTCCTCCTTGTATAACCCTTCCTTGGATATCAGCTTTCAAAACATCAGGCCTCATAACACGTCATAGGGTCAACCTAGAGGACTATGCAGGTAATTCAGGAGGGAATTGGGAGCTTTAGAAGTCTGTGTGTGTGTGTGTGTGTGTGTGTGTGTGTGTGTGTGCCAGAGACAACCTCAAATGTCCTTGGCCAGGAGTTGTGTAACTTGTTTTGGTGAGAGAGCATCTCTCTCACTTGGCCTGGGACTTGCTGCTGAGGGTAGATTCCTGTGGAGCCTCCTCGGTGCTGCAATTACAAGCACAGGCCACTGTGCCTCTTTCTTTCTTTCTTTCTTTCTTTCTTTCTTTCTTTCTTTCTTTCTTTCTTTCTTTCTTTCTTTCTTTCTTTCTTTATTTCACCGTGCCTGGTTGTTGTTGTTGTTTTCGTTTGTTTTTACATGCGTTCTGGGCATCCAACTTGGATCTTCCAGCACTTTATTGACTAAAGCCACCTCTACAGCCCCCAGAAGCATTTCCCTCTAGGGAAGCCACACAATCAAGGCTGGTCTATAGAAATTTATGTTAGCAACAATGCATTGAGGGTCTGGAGAGGGCAGAGTGACACTAATGACAGCTGCCCGCGCGCACCGACCCCCAGTTCATGATTCTAATCACTTTCTTTCCTTAGTTGTGAAGTCAGAGAAGGCAGTTACGTTGCAGGAACTACTAAAGAGCCCTTGAAATCCATGTGTGCTCTCACACACTACCCAACTACCAAAATGCTGGGGGAGAAACCAGGCAGACGCTGTGATTGCACAGTTCTTGTTTTAGGGAGACTGGGGAATGAGCCATGGGAAGGTCAGCTGGCTTCATCTTTATGGTTCTTTTAGTTCTTAAGAAAAGCATAGCAGTAGGAGAGAGAGATGGAATTAGACACTATCTCTGGCTGGCTGGCATCTAATGGCAAAAATGGCCCAGAAGGAAGCTTGCAATTCAATTCTGAAATTTAGCTTCTCTTCTGCTGTCAGGTATCCAGGCACAGTTGCAAAAGCAAGAACATTATCTGTGCATGTTTAAATGCAGCCCCCTGGCTGTGGGTTGTCTCTACGGTTTCCTCCTCCTCTTCCTCCTCCTCCTCCTCCTCTTCCTCCTTTTCCGTTTTCAAGTCAGGGCTTCACTAGAACTAACTAGTATATCAGGTTGCCTTGAACTCAGAAAGATCAGCTTGCCTCTGCCTCCCAAGTTAAAGACATATGTTACCTTGCCTGGAGTTGTAGCTGAGATTTTTTTTTTTCTGGATTTATTGATTTATTTTATTTATATGAGTACACTATAGCTGTCTGCAGACACACCAGAAGAGGGCATCAGATCCCATCACAGATGGTTGTGAGCAACGATGTGGTTGCTGGGAACTGAACTCAGGACCTCTGATAGAGCAGACAGTACTCTTAACTGCTGAGTCATCTCTTCAGGCCCAGCAGCCGAGATTTTGGACACTAGTTCTCCCCTATGTAAACTCACCCCTAGGGAACTTGCCCAAATCACAGGCTAAAATGAAAACTGTCCAATTATTTGATCTAAATACTGTCCCCAAATTCAAGTGCACCACTGAAAATGCAGTGATTTATCCTCAGAGATGTTGGTTTCTTCCCCGGCCACGCCCTTTACAGGCCACGCCCCCTTGCCGGCCATGCCCCTGCAGGCCACGCCCCGTGCAGAGTGGTTATCTCTCCAAACAGCTTTTCCTTTCCCAAGTCAGATAAGGAGGGGTTTGCCTTCCTCCGCGGCTTTTTCTTCTAGACTGTGCCAAGGGTTCCACACCTAACAGGAGGCAATAACTGCCCCTGACATACTGGCTGTGTTTGTTTCTTTCTTGTTTCAACAATGTAAGTGACCTGTGGTACAGGATATACTCTTTTGTTTGCTAGCTACAAATGAAGTGGTTCACAAATTAAAACAATAAACACACACACATGGCCCAGACTTGGGGAAGGGAATGAGATGCCTGAAGTACGAAACAAAGGGACATCGTGCTCAGCGATCTGTCTGACCCCCACACCACAGCCCCTCTGCCTGAGTGTGCACACAGACATGCACACACACACCACACAAAACCCAAAGATGGCCAAAGATTATACAAGGAAACAAGACCAAAGCCATAGCTTGAAGGTTCATGTGTTTTCCTTAAAGGTCACATTTAATGGCTTATCTACTTAACCTCCAGTGGCCCCAGTTCACTCTCAGTAAAAGCCAAAGTCCTCAGAGTGGTTCACAAGGCAGCACATGATGGTCCCTCTCCCCTCCATCTCTGCCCTCCCTCCAGCGTCTCCCTGCCTGGCTCTTGGCTGCGCCCCCTGCAGAGTTCCAGCCCAGGCACTGGCAGGAGCCCTCCCTTTCCTCCTCTGTTAAGACCATCATCCCTGAGCCACTTTCCCTGACATGGCATGTTCTCCAGCCTTGCTCTCTTTCCTCCACAGCAAGCTAACTGACAGGCTAGGACTCTACATGCTTCTGTGTTCTGAGTGCATGCCTTATACTGATAAAGTAATATCGTTCACAATGAGAGGCTCCAGTGTCTACTGACTGGTTGTAAAGAGTGTTTGTAAATCTTTTTTAGTACGCATACAAACTATTGGGTTTTAGCATGAGCTCTTCAAAATAATTTGTCTTTGTTGATTCTCTTCCATCCCCTCCCCCATCTTGATCCCATCTCCACCCAACAGACTCCTTCCTGCCTTCCTGTCTTACGTACTGTTATGCCCTCTCTCCCACGCTCCCCCTTCTTGGTTCCGTCCCTAGTTTCATGACCTACGTGCACACTCAATGTCTACCTACATTCATATTCTTAAATATTAAAAGCTAGAATCTGTACACGAGAGAGAACACACAGTATTGTCTGACTGAGTCTGGGTCACCTTGCTTAACATAAGAATTTCCAGATCCATTTTTCCCCCTGAAATAGTCTTCATTTTATCTTTTCCATAAAGAGCGCCTTTAAAAACGCTTTGTGCCCAGTGGTAAGTGTGCCCAGTGGTAAGTGTGCCCAGTGGTAAGTGTGCCCAGTGGTAAGTGTGCCCAGTGGTAAGTGTGCATCTGAGAGAGAAGGGATTTCACATTTGTGCATTCACTGTGCTAGGTATTTGGGGTGACTGGGGTTCTGTTCTTCTTACTTAGTACATGAATGTGACTTCTCAAATCCAGTCAAGTCTCTCAAATTATCCCCTCCAGGGTCCCTGTCAGCCCAGCTATGGAGCTGACTCACCACCAACCCTTCTTAGAAAAGTTAGCTCAAATGTTCTCCATCGTAAGGACACACACAGGAACAATCACACGAAACCACAGGAAGACGGGGAAATGAATTTGGAAAAGGATGCCAGGGCAGCTGAAATACTGTGAACTGTCTCCATAAAGGTGGTACTGTAGGGGCGGTTCTGACCCTAAGGTCCTGTTCCCCAATTGGTTCTCAATTTGTCAGTAAAGAAAATTGTCATGGACCAATTGCTGGGCGGAAGGGATAGGTGGGAGTTTCAGGTCCCTGGAGGCAGGGAGAGGAGAATTCGCTGTGCTTCTGAGGGACAAAAGCTGACCAGTCATGTGAGATCCTGAATGGAGGGGCCACACAGGCTGCTCCTACAGGCGGGCAGGCGGGGGTGCTTAGCATAGACTAGATGTAACCGGGCAACTAAAGTTGAGGGCAGGTGGAGAAGCCCAGAGCTAAGATTATTGATAAGGCCACACTTTTCCAGGGGGGAGATAGTAGCTCCCAGCAATTATGTCAAAAGACAAGTTGAAATTGAACAACTGTGTCTGTGTCATTCATCTGTGGATTCAAGGGAAGCTGGGTGGGGGCTGGTAGCGAGGTCAGTTCATGGGTAGCAGGGTAGCAAAGCTACACGCAACAGTGGGCAGAGGGCACCCCTCCTGCAGTACGCAGTTTATCGATCAGGTTTGTTCCTCCAAAGCGGCCTCTGGACTATAGTGTACCTACAACAATTTCCTGTGCAGCATCCCCCTCTCTGCTGCCTGTCATGGAACACATATATGATCCCTGGATGACATCCCTCTTATGACTCAGGCAAACGATACGATGGAATAAAGTCATGTATAATGATTCCATTTGACAACTCAACATGTCTCATAAAGACTATTTTCTCCGAAATGAATAGTACAGAGTAGAGATCACCAAGTGTACTACAAAAACTATCAGTAAGTGTCTAAGAAAGACTCTCTCCCCATGATTTCTCCCCGAGAACATACAGAGGTCAGAGGGCATGTTGCTGGAGTCAGTTCTCTCTTTCTGCCATGTAGGTCCTGGGATCAAGCACAGGCTAAGAAGCACCTTTACCCGCTGAGCACTCTCGTGGGACCCCTTTTATGATTTGTTTCTTAATTTGAGTAGGGTGCTGTATAATTTGAATATCAGGATACTGGAGATTGAACTGTGTGATGGAGTGCGCTATTAACAAAATGAAGAGAAAGGAAAATGTTTAGTCACTGGCATGCCTTGCTGCCACGTCAAGGAGCTAGAAGATGAACAAGCCAGACTCGGCAGCACGAGGTAAGCAGATGCACCCCTGCCAAGTGTCTGTTTCCCTCTTAGCCAGACAGACACCAGTGTCGGTTGCGTGTCTTTTGTATCAGGAACAACAGCCAGAGAAATAAGATTAAAAATAAACCTGACCTTGATATCTTGCTAGACCTTCCCATTCTCAACCAACCAACAAAGTAGCATTTACAACACGTCTACAAGTTATCTGATGTAGTGTTTTATTAAGCCTTGTCAGAAATCCATTCAGTTAAAGTAATGAACATCATTGACATTCTCCCAGAGCAAAACACTCTATTTAGGCTCCTGGACCGGCGTGTTCAAGCATGATTAAGAATGGAACACATCAAGCAAACAAAAGCGTGGGTTAAGAATAGAAGGGCACTTGCGCACGCGTGATCTCTTACAAGCACACTGCATTTTTGTTGGCTCAAAGTATCCAACTAATCTCAGACAGTTGGAAGTTGGAGGGGTTGTCCTGGTAGGCAGGAAGTCCTGAACCAGACTGTGCAAAGGCAAAAGTGATAAACGGCCCCAACTACCGTGTCAGGACTCGGCAGGCAACCAACACCTTCTCAAGCCCTTTGCTCAAGGGATATTACATAAAGCTCCTCCGGACTCTGCTCCTGCCTACAGAGTCAGCCACGACTGATCTCCACAGAATGTAGTCATCGCACAACTGAGTCATCCGAATTGGATTCAGAGCTTTAGTCTCAGGCTGGAAATGGGAGAGTCATCCAGATATGGAGAGTCAGGCTCAGCAAACACTTGGCTCCGAGTCTTTACTCCACCCCTTCGACTTGAGCACCCTGCTTTTCTGTGACACCTGCTCCGTTCATCACAGCTTAGTGCAGATGATTGGGTTCAGCCTTTCAAAGAAGTAATTTTCAAGTTTCGTGTGTGTGTGTGTGTGTGTGTGTGTGTGTGTGTTCATATACATGAACATCTACATGCAGGTGTGTGTATGTGTGTATGTTATATGCATATTCATGTGTGTGTGTACACATGTAATGTGGATGCAGGTGTGTGTGTATATTCATGTGAGTGTAAAGTGTGTATGTGCATGTGTGCACACAGATGCATGTATGAAGGCAGGGCAAAAGTGAGTGCCATGTGTCTTCCCCTCTCACTCTCTACCTTGTTTTTTGAGACAAGGTCTCTCCTGGACCTGGAGTTTACAGATTCCACTAAATAGGCTAGACAAGGAGCTCCAGGGATCCACTCAGTCCCTGCCTATAGGGAACTCCAGGGATCCACCCAGTCCCCACCCACAGGAAGCTCCGGAGATCCACCCAGTCCCCGCCCACACTGTTGCTGTGACCGGCTCCATCTTTTTAACATGGGTGGCGAGGATCAGAACTCATGTCCTCATAACGTCCTCGCTTTACCAACTGATTCTCCTACCCAGCCCCTCAAGTTTTATTTTTTAACAGCAAGGAATGGTGACCATGAATAAAAACAAATAACCCAGTCTTCAGAAAACAGAGCAGTGTGATGTCTCCTTTATGGTTGTCTTGGTTTAAAATGCAATGACTCTCTTGCCATTAGTCATTCTGGAAAAAGTAATTCTGTATAAGGCTGGCTTTAGATGAACTGAGGGGAAATTCATCTTTTACTCTGGGAAGGAAGTAGCCTGCCCCTTGGTTTGAACAAAAGAAACATGTATGACTTTTTATAGCCCCAAAGAAATCAATTTCCTGTAACAAGGTAGATAGTGTGTGGGTAAAGCTGGAGGTTGTGCTCAAAGAGAGCATAGGGCAAACCAGCCATGGAGAATGCTGCCTTCCCATTATGTTGGAGCCACCAGTAAAGCCTCATTGAAAGTTACAGAATAATGCAAAACATCTCACAATAGTGAGTACACAGTCTCAGTACAGCACTTCCTACAAAACAACGAGAAAGGTATCCGTCGGGAAAGGCCTATCAATTGGGCACGAAGCAATGATGTGATAGAACTGCACAGTAGATTAGCTATTTTGGTATAGGAAGACACACACACACACACACACACACACATATATATATATATATATATATATATATATATATATATATATATGCGCTAAGTATGGTGTGATTATGTGTATGTGCTGTGTATATGTGTTTGTGCTGTGTGGGTGCTGTGAGTGGGTGCTGTGTGTATATGTGTGTGCTGTGTACATGTGTATGTCCTGGGTGTGTGCATGTGTGTGTGCTGTATTGTGTATTGTGTGTGTGTTCTGTGTGTATGTGTATGTGTGCTGTGTGTATGTATATATGTGTGTGGCTGTATGTGTATGTATGTATGTCTGTGTGTATGTGTGTGCTGTGTGCATATGTATATGTGCTGGTTGTGTACATGTGTGTGTATGTGTGTGTGTGCTGTATGTGTATGTTGTATGTGTGTGCTGTGTGTGTATATGTGTTTGTGCTATGTGTGTGCTGTGTGTATGTGTATATATGTGTGTGGCTATATGTGTATGTGTGTATGTATGTGTGCTGTGTGCATATGTGTATGTGCTGGGTGTGTACATGTGGGTGTACGTGTGTGTGTGTTGTGTGTGTTGTGTGTGCTGTGTGTGTGTATATGTGTGTGCTGGGTGCATATGTGTATTTGCTGGGTGTGTACATGTGGGTGTATGTATGTGTGTGCTGTGTGTGTATGTGTATGTGTGTGTGCTGTGTGTGTTGGGTGTGTGTGTGTGCTGGGTGTGTACATGTAGGTGTATGCATATGTGTTATGTCACAGGCACGTGCTGCTGTGCCCAGACAGATCTTTATGAGTGCTAACAATCTGAACTTCGGCTTTCACAGAAGGCATTCACTAACTGAGCCATCTCTCCAGCCCACAAAGTAGTTTAAGTAGGTAGGTAAGCATATGGTCTCCACAAGAGAACAGCAATCAAATGTTGGCTTGCTTATGATACAGTTTCATATGGCTGAGGCTGGCCTTGAACTCCTGGTTCATCCTGCGCCTCCACCTTCCAAGTGCTGGGATTACAGGCACACAGGCACGTACCACAATGCCCAGCTTCCGAGGAACTCACAGTGCTCACTAGTGCTTCCTACTTAGACTCTTGTCAGGATCTAACTTAATCCACTCTTCTGTGGGACGGTTCTAGAAAGAACTAAACTATGCATTCCTGGTATTTAAATTGCTTTGATTGGAAAGTTAGATTCGGTGCCTTGTGCTGTAATCCTAGCAACTCCAGAGGCTAAGGCAGGAAGACTTTTGTGAGTTCAAGGCTGGCCTGAACTGTATAGTAAGTTCAATGCTAACCTGGGACACAGAGTAAGACCCTATGTCAAAACTATTTACTAATGTTTAAATTGCTCCAACTGGGGACGGGGCTTTCTTCACTCAGTCTGTGCTATTGGCTCCATTTGAAGGTAACTGAATGTGTATATCACTCTTTCATGATTCTTACTGGACATTGAGATGATTGCTTTACTTATTAGAGAAAGCTTTTTAAAAATGTTATCCCATACTCATTTATTTTGTATACACGCATGCTTGTGACTATGAGTGTGTGTGTGTGTGTGTGTGTGTGTGCGCGCATGTGTGTGTCTGTGTGTGTGTGTGTGTGTGTGTGTGTGTGTGTGTGTGTGTAGGTCAGAGATCAGCCTGAGGGAATAGGTTTTCTCCTTGTATGGGTTCTAGGGATCAAACTCAGGTCCTCAAGCTTGAGTGCAGGCTCCTTTACCCACTAGGCCACTTTGCAAGCCCTCAAAATATGCTATAACTTAGCTTTCTGAGTTGTGCCAGGTCACCAAGAGAAGAACATCTTACCATGCTTAGCTCAAAGCAGCTCAAGGTGTCATGGCCAGACTCAATGAGGGTGGAACAGGCAGCCAGGGTCCTAGCATAACTAGTCCTAGTGACGTCCTCCCATGTTGAAGAACTCTGGTAGGTCTGGACGCCAGGGGAAAAAAGTATGTGAACAATACTGTAGGAAGTGGGGAAATGCCAAGGATGTAATGGAGGCCACTCTACAGCGTCCAACGCAGTAGGCAACACCGCAAGGCCAGAATGCACCCAGGATCCTTGCCACTCTCCAGAATCTAGTGACGTCAGTGAGAGCAGGGGTGAGAGGCCAGGATGTGAGGTATCTGGCATGCATAGCATGCTGTAGTGACACAAGAGGAGCAAGAGAGGTGCCATAGCCACATCAAAATGTCTGGCGGGGCATCTTCCAGAGCCCAGGAAACCAACAAACATGGCATATCTGGTTAGACTTTGTGAGTCTAACTCTCTTTGTTCTGCTACAAAAAAAAAGAAAAAAAAATCCATATCTGCACCCTTGGTTGGCATAAGAGCAGAGGCACATGAAGAAATACACAGAATCATTTCAGCAGCTAGGAAGTCAGAAATTACCCCAACTAAAAGGACTATGCCATTCCTCAGATGCACCTTCTTCCCCCACCGTTGGATTCACACCACCATCCAACAGACTTCCTTTTAATCATCTCATAATAGCTCAGTAGAGATCTGTTCAGCTTCAAGTCTGCAAAGGCTAGGACTTGGGAATCCACATGTCACACCTGACCCTTGGCTACCCAGAATCCACAGACCAGAAGACAGAGCCATCTTAACTACAGTTCTGTGTGTGGGAGGCCAAGACTTGAATGTCTGAGATTGAGGGTGTTACTCCATCAGTAAAATATTCTCTGCACATGCCCAAAGTGCTGTGTTTGATTTCATATAAAGCAGGCATAGTGGCCACACCTGAAATATCAGTGTTGGGAGGTATCACCCTCAGCTCTACACTGAGCTCAAGGCCAGTGTGAGATTTATGAGACCTTTTCTCTAACTAATTGATTAATTTAAGCTGGGCATAGTGGTGCATGCCTTTAATCTCAGTTGTATCTCTGTGAGTCCAAGGCCAACCTGATCTATATATCGAGTTCCAGGACAGTCAGGGATACATAGAAAGACCCTGTCTCAAAGATAGATAGATAGATAGATAGATAGATAGATAGATAGATAGATACATAGATACATAGATACATAGATACATAGATACATAGATACATAGATACATAGATACATAGATAGATAGAGACAGATAGATAGATAGATAGATAGATAAGATCAATTAATTAATATGACAAAATAAAATTGGTAGGTCTTTGAGAAGAAATGTACACTTGCCAGTGGAGTAACATTTGAAATACAAGGTGTATTTTTTCACGGAGACATCTGGAGACAGAGCACCTCCAGCACAAAGCCCCGATTCAGTCAAAAGCATCCACAGAACTAGGGCCAGCTGATCTCCAAGAACACTAATGGCACACTCACTTACATCAAATGTTCCAAACACCGGCACACAAACAACATCATGTCAGTGTTTATCACTGCAGACAGCTTTGCCAGAGAAGGAGAAAATGCCAAGACAAATGAGTTCATTAAACTGCCGAGTCCAGCTCAGCCCCGGTGCCTTTGTTCGTCTTGCCAGCCGTTGTTCCTTCTGGGTCCCCGGGAGCATTGCATGCTGACTGTCACCTCTCTTCTATGGTAAAGGTATGAGTGCCACGGGGATTCCTCACACTAGCATAGAGGAAGCATCTGGTTCTCCAGAACTCAGCGTGATTCCTGTAACTGCCCGGGAAGGAGTAACTACCCCAAAGAATACGCGTGTTTGGGAAGACAGCAGTGAGCTCGCATCACCAAGGCCTTTCAATTCCAGATACCAGTGCTGCGTCCAACCCTCTTTTGAGGCAAAGCCCCTATGTCCTTACTTCTCTGTGTCTGCCATTTGTGGGTGACCAGTCCGAGCCAGCTCTGCTGGTACCTTAAGAAATGGCTGATGGGAGGAGATTTAGTGGGCATGGCATTTCAACCACATGCGAAGCTGCTGTTTGCAAGCAGTGAAGTCTTCTGCCCCCTTTGTGATGGTCAGACTCAGTGTTCCATTCGGATACTCAGAATGCTGCCTGTCAGGTTATACACTCCTGTTTTCTTCTAGGGCTTATGTGTGTATGTGCATGTGTGCTACTGTCAATCAAACCTCACACATGCTAGCTAAGTCATGGAACTACACAGTAGCCCCTAGGACTTCTAGTCTTTTATTTATATTATACTTTCTCTTAAATATCTTACTCTGTAGCATAGGTTACCACAGAGCTCACTATGTAGACCACATCTTCCAACACACAGCAATGCTTCTGCCTCAGCCTCCTGAATTCTGAGATGATAGGTGTGAATTACCACACC
Organism: Mus pahari; assembly: GCF_900095145.1. Classification (NCBI taxonomy): domain Eukaryota; kingdom Metazoa; phylum Chordata; class Mammalia; order Rodentia; family Muridae; genus Mus; species Mus pahari. The sequence goes on from NC_034590.1 coordinate 168,384,076, forward strand.
CAACTCTACTTATTTAACACATTCAGGATTGCATGTGTGTGTGTGCATAAGAAAAGATGGTCTTATCTTTGCCCACCTTACCATTTACAGAACAATCTCCCTTCTCAAAGAGTTTCAAATGTCACCTTTACTGTATTAAAAACAAACAAACAGCTGCTGTACTCAAGTATTCCCATGGTTCTGCCAAACTTCACACCAATATTCACCAACTTACAACAGCTTCCTATCATGTTTGCTACCTGGTAGGGAAGATATCCCATAATTAGAACTCCTTAAATTTTACTAACTTATTTCATTTTTAAAATTTCACTTAACATGCCACGGCCCAAAGAAACAGACTTTGTTGGCGTTCTTATTAGGATTTTCATTGTGGAAAGCTTAGAAAAAGTGAACTTCTGTTTCCGTTTTGTTTGTCTCTGTATGTTTGTATGTATGTGAGTGTGGTGTATGTGTATAGTATATGTTTGTATGTATGTGAATGAGTGTGGTGTATATGTGTAGTATATGTTTGTATGTGAGTGAGTGTGGTGTATGTGCATAGTGTATGTTTGTATGTTTGTGAGTGAGTGTGGTGTATGTGCGTAGTGTATGTGTGAAATGCATGTGTGTTTTCAGGTCTATGTACCAGGGCATGTGTGTGCAAAGACCAGAGGAAGATTTCAGGGATCCTGCTCTGTCACACTCCACCTTAGTCCTGTGAGACAGGGTCTCTCACTGAAACCAAAGGTAGGCTGGCAGCCAGTGAGTCCCAGCCATCCTCTTCCCTCATCCCCATCGCCAAGGAAGCAGGCACATGTGTATGGCTATACTGCTCTTCATGAGGGTGCAGGGACCTAAACTTCCAGCGTGTGCAGCAAGCACTCTTACCTCTGCACCCTCTCCTCAGCCCTGTCTTGTTTTCTGAGACAAGATCTCAGTGTGAATCCTAGGCTGGCCTTAATTAGTGATCATCCTGCCTCTGCCTCCAAGAGCTGAGATTACGGGTCTATGCCCCTACATCCAGTGTTTTTACAATATTGCGTATTGTTATCTAAGAACACTCCCTTTCTCTCTGGAGTGCTAAGTCTTCCACAGTCCTCGGTGAGGTTTAAATCTTGCTCGTGATGTTTGAATTTGTTACCGTTAGCTTTCCATGTTTTATTCCTAATGTTCAGTGTACTTGGTGGTATCATTTTTAAGATGACAAAAACGTACCGGTGCTGCTCCCTGTGCCTGTAATACTTCCCAGCACTTTCTTATTTACTTAATTCTACTTCCCTCAAATCCCTGATTGACCTTCACTTGCCTTACCAAGAACTCCTTGGCCCAGTATTCAATCTAGATGGACCTGTCTGCCCGCCTCACTTAAACACAACAGTGTCATCTAGCTGGGTGCACAGTTCTGTAACTTCCCTAAACAGGTTGCTCACTTCCATCAATGTAGAATCTCTTCCAGCCCTACTCATAGCAAATACTTGATTGTTTGGAATGGTAAATGGCTAAATAAATGGACACCCAAATGGTAAAATTATCTGTTTTCATGACTCTGTTGTGTTTTTACAGCAATAACGATGATGATATTGAAAAAATGGTGGTTCTAAGAGAACATGATATTTCCCCCCTTAAACTCAAGCTGTATCCAAAAGAACAGAAAATAACCCAATGAAAAGAAATAGTGAACAATTAAAAAACAGGAGCCAGACATACTCCTTCCCCAGTACACATTTCAGCCTAATACAAACAGGCAGCGTGATGGGTGACACACTGCACATATTCTGGCAACAAGACCTGAATTGAACTCTGTATGAAACATCAGTTGGCAGATGATGGTTGCAGGTGAGTCTCTCCGCTTGTTAAAGAATCCTTCTAGCCATAAAATACAATAAATACCTTCACTGCGGGTAAGGGATATGTCAGGCTTGTTCATCTGAAATGCTGCTGGGCCCCTCCCCTCTCTCCTACCTGTGTGGAAGCAGAACTAGTCAATTAAAAATCTGTGACCGAAATTTAGAGCTAAGATGAAAGGATGGACTATCCAGAGAGTACCCCATTCGGGAGTCCATCCCATCATCAGCCACCAAACCTAGATACTAATGCTCATG
>NC_034590.1:168386526-168399026 GCF_900095145.1 Mus pahari
TCGGGATAGCATTTGAAATGTAAATAAAGAAAATAATAATAATAATAATAATAATAATAATAATAATAATAATAATAATAATAAAAATCTGTGGCTTCAATACTAGGGCTGGGTGAGGGGGTGAGAGAGAGAGAGAGAGAGAGAGAGAGAGAGAGAGAGAGAGAGAGAGAGAGAGAATTCAGGGAACTAATCAGAGACACATGATTCATCCAGAACACCGAAAGTGACAGTCACATAAAACTAAAGAGAGGTAACCAAGCATGTGGTAGAACAGAATGGGTAATTAAGTTATGAGCTAGGAAGGGAACAAGCCAAAGCTTTCAGTCTAGGCTTTTATTCATGAAATATTAAGTCTTGGGGTTGTTAGTTCAGGGAACAGAGAGGCTGGGTGGAAAAGCCAAAGTTTACACCTACCCTCTTCGCCATCCTACAAAATGACCTGCCATCCCCTGCCCCCCACTTATTAGAAATGGAAAGTATCCAGGACCCCTCCCTCCCCCATTCTCGCCCCCCCCCCACCCATTTTTCCTCATCAGCCAGGCTGGCCTTAGAAAGACTTCCAGATTCTAACAGCCTCTTCATTGATTAGTCTGGGCATCAGCTCCAGCAAGGACAACACTGTACCTTGTCCTAATCATTTTGCTACTTCCAACCTCAACTGTCTGGTCTACTATTCACAGCTTCACTTTGTGACACTTTGAAACTGTATCAGATCATGTTACAACTCTCCTGGGGGTTTCCAAGGATCCCTTCCTACCTTACTGGATTTAACTGAACAAAAACCCAAGTCCTCACAGTGGCCTACAAGAGCGACACCCTGTTATCTCCCTGACTTTAGCTCCATCCCTCTCCCTCCCTGCTGATCCTTGAACACCAGTAAGACAGACCCTAAGAACATTCAGTGACTAAATATCCTTTACTGGGTGTTTTCATGGCTCCTTCTCCACTTGCAGGTCTCTGTCCATTATCAGTCCTTACAGATAATGGCTTGCCTGTGTCCTTTCCTCTCTAGTACTTCCATACACCTCAGTCTTCTTCATTTTTCCCTTCACAGCTATTACAGACAGTTTAGCAGTGGCTGCCTCTCCTTAACACCCACAACAGCCTCTACATGTTCAACTAACACACACTGAATGACAAAATGAGTGCATGCGCTGAGCAGTGGTGGCGCACACCTTTAATCCCAGCACTTGGGAGGCAGAGGCAGGCGGATTTCTGAGTTCGAGACCAGCCTTCTTTACAGAGTGAGTCCCAGGACAGCTAGAGCTACACAGAGAGACCCTGTTTGGAAAAAAATCCAAAAGAAAAAAGAAAAAAAATGAATGCATGCTTCCTAACTATTCTATGATCTATAAAAGCCCCGTACCAGAGAGTGGACTCTCCAAAGTAAATAGTCTAAAGGGATGATGGGTGAGAAAACAAACCCTTCTCTGGTTCCTGTGTGCGCTACTCACTCAAACAGTTCAAGGACTGGAAATGAAGTCCCTTGTTTTACATGAAGCAGTGATACCAAGGCGCCCCTGGTTCCACTAGAGACTGCCAACCCATCGCTCTCTTCAACATTGTTTGTATTTTTTTAAAAACCTTTAGAAAATGATGACTGCCATCCCTCCTCTTTGCCCAGATGCCAGGATTTGTCACCTTATGCCGACTCCTACTTGGAGCCGACAGCCAGAAATAGCTGTGAGCCTCATGGCCCCCACTTCCCTTCATTGTTACCACCAGTTCTCTGGAGCCTTCCCCGTTGTGGATGTTTTTATGTGAATTCCCAATATGTTGAGTAAAGACTTTGGATGCAGCCTAAACTGAAAACACACTGCAGAATATTCTTCTCTTCAGGGAGAAGAAATATTTTAGGATTTACTCCATTGCAGATACAGACATACCACTAAATATTATTCTAGTGTGTACTGCTGCTAAAGAGCACAGAAAGAACATGCCATACAGAATAAAGAACTAATTTCTTTTAATTTACTGAAAGTCTAAATAACTTTCTCCTCAAATCTAAAAAAACAACAGCAAAAAAAAAAAAAAATTGAGCTAAACAAAAGGCTGGACCCATGTGATCTCCAGCCAGTCAGCAAGTAATGTCAGAATGCTTGACCCACAATGCTGGCTCTTATTTGATTTTAATAATTATACAAAAGATTCAATTACACAAAGGATTTTATAGATTCACCTACTAAATAAGGTCTTTCCCACCCACTAATTATTTTTAATGGGCAATCCTCATATATTGGTAAGTGCATGTTAGATAATTTCCTCCATAATATGGCATACTGGAAAAATAAATCCTCAGCAAATTGGCAGGAAGTCTGTCACATGGCACGACACACAGGAAATCAAGTCTGTCACATGGCACTATACACTTGTCATTCCAGTTCTTGGGACCAAGGCTGAAGAAGTATAAATTGAGGGTCAGACTTAGTGACACACTGAAATTTAAACCATCCTTGGCTACACAGTGATTCCATCTCAAAACATTAATAATAATGATGATAACAACAATAGCTATATATAGGCATACTGAACTATATGTTTTAAAGCTACTTTTAAAATGAACTAGTTAGAAGAACTAAAACTTCACATTGAAATTATTATGAATCTGGGATGTTGCTCAGTGGTAGAGTATTTGCCTAGCATGTGCACTGCAAATTAATTAATTATGTAACTATTGAAAGAACAAAAGCACCAGGCATCAACTTCTCACAGTAGCTTTTCTGCCTCCATAGAAAACTATACTGTAAATTACTCCCAAGTTAAACCATTAAAAAAATGTAATATGAGTTTGAATTTAGTTGTAATTCTGTAGTAGTTGCAATACCTGAGGGTAAATGCCAACAGCTCAGAAATGTTCTGGGTTGAAAGGAAGAGATAGATAAACCAGAGTTTATGCTTAAATCAAGTGTGCAGCCATTTGTTTTCTTTTGTTGCATTCTGGGGGGCAAGGGCTGTTGTCTTTTCATTGTCATTTTGGTTGGGGTTGGTTGGTTGGTTTGTTTGTGACAGAGTCCTTGAACTTCTTACTGACAGGCTGACCTTGAGCTCCTGGTTCACTTCCCACAGGTTGGATGAGATTATAAACACAGGCCACCATAGGGACTCTGAATGACTTCTTTAAATAGCATATTAGCATCCACAGCTAATCCAGGAATGAAGGGAATTTGCAGTGGGTACTCTGGAAGAAAGGCTCAGTAATCTACACTGACTGTAGGTTAAAGGTCTCCAGACTGAAAGCATCAAATCGTCCACTATACCGCCTCAAGAAAGTTTCTGACATATGTCAGTTCTGTTCTTGGAAGGAGCAAAGAAGAAGACATTTTTTTTCATTGTGGATTCTATTTTATATCTGTCCTAGTTAGTTTTATTGTCAAGTCAACACTACCTAGAGTCCTGGGCAGGGAAAAACTTCCATTGGAGAATTGTTTTTATCAGACTGGCTTGTGGCCAGGTCTGTGAGAAACTGTCTTGACTGATGATTGATGTAGGCGGGCCCAGCCCACTGTGGGCAGCACCATCCCTAGCCAGGTGGACCTGGGTTGTATAAGAGAGTCAGCTGATTACAAGCCAAAACTGAAACAGTGTGTGTCAGCTCTTTACAGCACTATAAAGTACTAATGACTGGACTTCCATGCAGTAGGTGATTAGCCCTATTGAGTCTAAGTGGTCTCAATAGATGGCCTACCTGATGGGTAAATGGATGGATGGATAGGTATTTCTAAGTAATCCTGTTTTAACCAGGCTAGAATTCCTTTTTCCTCTGAAGCACATTGGAAAGTGACGGTCAGCCAGATAAGGGCAGCCACACGAAAATTATAGTTCAATACACATTTTCCATTTAAAATTTTCTCATAAAATTAATTTAGATCAACTCTTCACATATCCTCTCCAATATCTTTAAAAATCAGTGCTGTTCACAGATCTAATTCTGCCTCCCAAAGCCTTTGTTGAAACACAAACAAGCCAGCCAACTGCACCCATGTGCTTCCGAGGCCCACCCTTTCTCTCCCGTGTCACCCTCCATCTCATCTCGAATAATCCTTGTAGATCCAACCTGTTCTCCAAGAAAACGGTTCTGCTCAAAAGCCTCATTGACCCTGTGGCCCTCCCCCAGCTTAACGGGGCCACTCCTTGACATGGCCACAACATCTCATTTCATATTGTCTACCTGCACTTGGTAAATTCTTTTCTAAATATTTTTATTTCTTTTCTATCTCTCCATAAAACACTGTAAGTTCCTTGGAGGTAGATATGGGGGTCTTTTGATGTTGTTATTCTCCGAAGCAATATCGATAGAAATAAATTCATTTACTCCAACAACAGATAACATTAAACTTTGTTAAAAATCACAAAAAATACTGTAGACATCAAAGACAAAAATAATGTAGCAAGTTAATATTCTCCGGGCTATCTAGAGAAGGCAGCATGGCAGAGAAGACAAAATAATTAACTTTCATTATGTCTGTACAACCTCAAGAAACACATGTTGGCCATAAACATATGGGGTCTATTAATTAACCAATGGTTCAATACCTGCATACAAGGAGCTCAATGGGCAGAGTGCTTGCTTATTATCATACACCAGCATTGGGTCCAATACTCAGAACTACATACAACCAGGTCTAGTGGCACACATCTGTAAACATGGCATTTCCAAGCAGAAAGTCAAGGTTATCTTAGACTAACTACATCAGGAGTTAGAGCCAACCTGGGGTATGTGAGATTCCATCTAAATAAATAGACAAATAGACGTTACTAGATGAATAAAAACCTATGACTGCAACTAGAATAAATAAGTATGAGGAAGTAGACATTTCTCTTATAGCTTTTTGTCTCGATCTATTACAATCATGTCTACTTGCTTCCCAAAAACCCCTCAAAGATAGTATGCATGTTAGCCTTATGTTTAACTTGGCACAAGCTAGAATTACTTTAGAAGAGGAACCTCAACTGAGAAAATGTCCTCACTAGACTGGCCTGTGTCTACAGGAGTTCAGGCTGAGCGAGCCATGAGGAGCAATCCAGCTAGCACCCCTCCGTGACTTGTCCTTCAGTTCCTCCCCTGATTTCCACTCATGATGGGCTGTGATCTGGACATAGGAGATAGATTAAACCCTTTTCTCTCTAACTTGTTTTTAGCCATGGTACTTTATCACAGCAACAGAAATCCTAAGAGACATACACTAGGAAAAAGAGCGCCGACTGCCTTCGCACCCAGTCCCTGCCTGTGAAGTGGCCAATTTTAAATGCTGGTGGTGCTCTTCTGTGACATTTAATCCACACTCGGGGAATGGGCAGGCATGAGGATTTTTCTTAATCTACAAAGCTTTGGTTCCAGTTTTATCCAGACCATTCTATAACTTGCCCTTTTCATTTAGCAATGTATGATGAAAACCAGGGCACATAAACCAAACTCATTCATTCATTCTTTCCAATAGTCTGTAGTGTATGTGCACCACAATTCAGAGGCATCCACTTCCCTAAAGGTGAGCATTCTCATCTTGCTTCTGCTTCAGTGGAAGTTCTAAAACCAACAAATGGAGATTGTTCTATTGCCAGAGCACTGACTGTCTCTGCTGACTCAGATAAGCCCATGCACAGGTACCTCAACCTTTAACCTTTCACCCAGACTCAGTGTTCTGAAAGGCTATCACTCTCACGGGGCCACGTCTTTGTACATGGCTCATTATCTGCCCTGTGTCTGACATGGAATAAATATTTAACAGCTATCGAATTGAGCCAAAAAATAAGGAGTCAGCAGTCAGCTGGGAGATCCTGCTGCAGTGTTCACTGTGTCTTGTTGTTTGGGCAGGAAGTAGAAATAGGAAAATTTCATTTCTAACTCCATAGCCTTGTGGTGTGACTGGGTTTAAACACTTCACAACTTAAACATATTCATTTTCTTCCACTGCTCTCCAGTTTATTTTTCGAGACAGATCCTCTCATTGACCCCAGGGACCCTTCCTGTCCCCATCCCTCCACTGCTAGGACAGCAAACTGCTAGACACCTAGACCTAGCCATTCCTATGAGTGACGGAGATCTGAACCCAGGTTCTCTGCTCGTGTGGCAAGCACTGTAGGCTAAGACACACACACACACCCCCCAATCCCTGCCACCTGATTATCTTTATTTGGTATCTCTAGCACAAAGTACTGGGGTCCATCTATTTGATTTCCCGATACCTGGGAACCCTAAACTTTGGCGGCTTTGCTCTAATCTAGAGACTTAGAAGCACCTAGAAATCTGTTCACATGTGGCTGAAGGGCTCTCTGCCTTTGCAGCACATCACCCATTAGGTCTGGAACCAAACCTGGCAGTCAATATTAAAAAGTTAGAAAATCCTCCCCAAGATTAGAACTCCTACCAAGTGTGACCATTTCGTCTTGATGGCAAATCAAGAATCAGAACATAATGAATTCACTTTGGACTGAGGAATAAAAACACACAAAAGTCTGATAAGACTATTCGAAGAAACCATACATGGAAACGGCTTAACTTATGCTGCCGTCAAAGTCATAAATACTGTTAGTTTAATAGTGGGTTTAATTTCAGTGCATACCTCATATGTCATAAACAGCAAACAAGTGTGTGGGTTTTTTTTCTCTAATTTTTTAAAAATGAAGTTGTTTTCTTATTGAAATCCACATCCAACGTATTTCAGTTTTTCTGGATTTTGGAAACAGTTTTACTCTCACCATAACCTGCTGTGCTAAACATTAAAGATATACAGACCCCATGGCTTTTAATCAATGGGATTTATATTTCCCAGAGTCTAGAGACTTCCCTAGTTGTAGTCTATATACTTAAACATTAGCTCTGTGATCCTGGGGTCTAGTCTCTACTTCCAGGCGCAGAGGCAAGTGCAGAGACGGAACGGAGCAGACACAGTGAGGCTAGGCTTGACGTGTTTGAGATTCCAGCCGTACTTCACCAAGTACACTCTCTACTCATCACTTAGAATTCTGCATTAGTTCCAATCTTGTGTAAATAAAAGTACTTCACAAAGACATAATAAAAACAGCAGGTCTTTGATAACATCTAGGAATTGGTCCTTGAGCTGGAAAAGGCGGAGACAGAACGGGAGAGTCCGTGACTCACAAGTCACAGGCAGCCCTCCCTGGACATCACAAAGGACCTGTGGAAATGATTCTGAATGTTCTGGTCAAAGGGCCTGAATCAGACAGCGCAGGACAGAGAGCAGAACCTCCCATCTACGACCAGTGAAGCGTGGGCAATGCACACAAAACCCTCTGTAAAATGTCGAATCAAGAAAGCTAGTACCCACTCCTTGTGATATTGAAAGGATTAGGTTATATAACAGATGCAAAGCGTCTGACCAGACAAATGGAAATGAACCAAACCCAACCCAAAAAAGCATCCAGTAGCTAGTGTTTGGTATGTTGTCTTCTCCCTGCAAGATCAGTCAGACTTTAAACTCCTAGACCCACCGTGGCTGTCTCCTCTCATTGTCGTTGCTGTGATGATAAACCCCAGCCGAAGCAACTTAAGGGCGGACAGGTTTCGTTCTGTCTGTGTGTTTTTGACTCATGATCACAGGTCACAGGTCACAGTCCATTATTGTGGGGAAGTCAAGGCAGGAGCTCCACACTCACAGGCGAGATCAGAGAGAACGAGTGTGCAGAAGTGCCCTCTCTCACACTCACAGGCGAGATCAGAGAGAACGAGCGTGCAGAAGTGCCCTCTCTCACACTCACCAGAGAGAACGAATGTGCAGAAGTGCCCTCTCTCACACTCACCAGAGAGAACGAATGTGCAGAAGTGCCCTCTCTCACACTCACATGCCCTCTTGATCACAGATCAGGGCTCTGCCCATGAAGTGGTTTACCCTACCTGTGTCTTCTTACATCAATCAATAATCAAACTGCTCCCCTGAGACATGCCACAGCCAGCCCAGTCTGGATCATTCCTTAAGACTCCCTTCCCAGGTGACTCTAGGTCATGTTGGGTTGACAACAGTCGAAACAACCAGCATAATCTCTAACGGGTAAAAGGAAGGGAAACAGGAAACCACCCTGCTTTCTATAGGATCAGAAATACTTGAGAAGGCAGCATCATAAATCACAAAGACTATGTCAAACTGAAGATGTCCTCCAGTGGACTGGACAAACCAAGGTTCCCAGTGGTGAGCTGGCCCCAGCAGTTAGAAGGCTTTGTAGGAAGGAATTTCAGTGTGGGATAGAATACCAAGTCAACTGCACTCTTACCCAAGAGAGTTTTACAACTCCTGACGTTTCCCCCACATTCTCCTTGCTGTCTGTAGTAAGTACAAAGGTCAGGGCCGATTGCCCGGGCTTCAGAACACTGTTCAGAGTCTCGGACCACAGGCGAGCCTAGTCATCAGGACTTGCCCATGCACACTGCATCCCTTCTCCTTCCTCCATCCTGAACATGCACAAATTAGTGGCTATGATTAGGCAGGTCATAACTCCTCCTATCACCTCTACAGCCTGCTCACCTAAAATTTAAATCCCAGCTCCTCGTCCCATTTCTAGACATGGAGCTGAACAACCACATTGCCAGAGTAATCATCAACCAAGATTACACTTCTCAAAATGGATTTTTTAAAGCATACTGAATAGAGATTATTTATGATAATCCTCAACTTGACCCTGAAAAACAATGCTTAATTACCTAACAATGTAATTGAATTCCTAACCTTCTCCCTTACCAGAAAGGGCCAAAGCTTCAGAGGCTAAAGACTAGTGCTACAACCTGTCACACACTGCCTCAAGGGACATCAAAGGATGCAGAAGTCACTGCCTTGCAAATATACTTTCTAAAAATAATCAATATTTTTCTTCAGTGCTTATGACAAAGCAACCAAGCCACTTCATTTTAATTGCTCGCAAGCTGCACAATGACTTGATCTCTTTAATATTTCACTCATAGTGGCAGCCACTGAGCTATGACTAAACTCTCTCCTGAGCATCACTGCTGTATCCAGATGGCAAGAAATTCATCCCCTTCACTCCTGCCTGAAAGCAATTCTGATTTTTCTCCCCTTCTTTTCCCTCCTTCCATTCCACCTGCAGTAACTGTTTCCCCTCCAAAGGAGCTGGGAGGCGAAAGGGGGAACACCAGTCAAAGGTTAGTACAAGTAAAATTACTTTTTTAAAATGGAGCTTAAACCCTGCAGCTTTAAATCCTACTGCATCAAGCCCTGGATTTCTTCCATAACTGAGCTACAAAATGGTAACAAGAAAGGAGGAAAAAAAAAAAATTTCTTCTTCCCAGTCAGTCGGATTGGCAGTGGCCAGCCCATCCCCCACACCTCCCAGCCCAGAGGCGCCATCAGTACAGGTGGGCTGGGCACCGGACCTTGGCCCTCAGGCTTCGCCCACATCCGGCGACCAAGGTCAAGGGCGACCGCTTCCTTTCCCAGGCTAGGAGCCCCGGGAACCGCTGCCAAAGTTTCAGGCCAGGTTGGGGCCAGCTCTGCGCTCGAAACCCCTTGCCTTCAGGCACCTGCCCAGCGCGCCCTGTTCCGGACCCCGCGCCGGCTCCGCACGCCATCCCACCTGGTCCCCACTCACCTCGGGTGGACATGGCTCAGGCAGCCACAGCGAGGCAGGAGGGAGAGGCGAAACCCACAGGGCGTGGGGAGGAAAGGATCCCAAGACGTGTGCACACGGGCTCGCGCGTCCTCCCAGCCCCGAGCGAGCGCACGCCTCCCGCAGGATACCTGCTCCGCTCGTTGGCTCCGGGCAGCCCGGCGGGTAGCCGCGGATCTGCAGGGCGCGGCGCTGCTGACAGCTTAGGCCGGCTGGGCGGGGCCGGTTCCCCCTCCCGGTGCCCGTGGGCCGGGCCCACTCGGGTCCAGAGGCTGCTGGGGACGCACTGCCCGCTTGGCCACAGCGCCAGGCGGAGCTTTGTTCCTGAGCAAGGTGGAGCATGTGATGGGGTCTATGTCGGCTACTCTCTGGACCAGAGTCTCTGAGGATGAGGATGATGATGATGATGATGATGATGATGGTGGTGGTGGTGATGCTGATAATGCGGGGGGAGGGGAGGGTCGAGGAGGAGGTATTGCTGTCAGTGAATGCTTTCCAGCTTCCAGCCTTGGTCCCAGAGAGACACCATTAGAAGAAGTGAGTCTATGCCTTCCCTAAGCGCTGTCCTTGTGTGGTGAAAGAATTCCAGGGTCACCTGAGGGGGATTGACCCTGACTGTGGAGCAGTCTTTGGCTGTTCATAAGCAGGACCAGCTATGACCCTCATCAAGGCCAGTCCAGCTCTAGAAAGACTGGTGACCGGGATGGGTCAGGGCTGGAGCCGAGAGGGGGTGACAAAACCCTTTCTGTGTATCATCAGGACAGAAATGAGAAAACTGAAGTCTGCTGCCTCGGAGGTGTGTAGACTGCCTCTATGCTGGCTGGGAGAACAAAGAACAGCTGGCCCCGAGTTCTAAACTCCCCGAGCCCCTTCCTGGCCTCTGTTCCTCTGCACTCCACCAAGGTCTAGTTATTTTCTGTGCGAGCTCTTTCCAAATCTCCTGATAAAAATGAGATTCACAGAATAGGTCCGGCAATTCAGAAATGCTCAAAGAACAGGTGGACATAATTCTAGGGAAAGTAATGGGCAGATGGTTGGAGAAAGCTCAGCTTTATGGTCCATTGTCAGGGAAGTGTGAGGATAAAGACATAATGAGAGAAGAAAATTTCGAACTCCAATAGCAACTCCTAAACTCAGCACCTAACATCAGCTTGTTGGCTTTGGCCTCAAAGTGACTTCTTTCCCTCTGACCTTAGTTCCCCATTAACCCTTTGCACCTGCGTGATTCTAAGGAAGTCTCCATGCTCAGCCTCCACGCTCCTCAGACTGCCTCCAGTCTCTGCCTCCTTCACTTTAATTCTACCTTTTGGCCTTGAGAATAGTTTTTTGTTTGTTTGGGGGGCTTGGGGAGGTGCTTGTTTGTTTGTTTGTTTACTTAGGCCTTTGTTATAACTCCAAAGCCTGCAGGGCGCCCCCACTGATCAACAGATAGTCTCAGTATTTCATCCAAGCAATGAACTCTTCCAGCAAAGCTTTAGTGAGCATATACTATGTGCCAGTCCTCGTGGCACGGAGCAGGGCCACAACAGTGAGTGAAACAGGCGTGACCCATGTCTAAAAGAGCTTCCCTCTTCTGAAATGTTAAGAACCTTTGTGCACTGTGCATGCTTGTCCTCCTGTGCACCTCTAGCTATCCCCCAGACACTACATGATGACTTTCCCCACAGACGTTTCTCAATAATGATGTTTTCTATCCCCTGGCTTTCTTCACTCTTGCTATTCTTTGCAAATGTCTTCCTCCCCACCCAAATTAACCCTAAAGCCAGTTCATAAAACATTCCCTGCTACTTCATTGCCCACTGACTTCCCTGTATATCCAAAAACACCTGACATACAACTACTTAACACATTGTTTTTGTTGCTGTTTATCGATTGCATTGTGTGTTCTCCCTAAAAAAAAAAAAAAAAACACTGTAAACCATAGCAGTCTGTTGAGTTAACTTTGTTCTGTGAGTATGCTGCAGTGTATATATTAGAACAAATGTCACACAAGGACAGAGGTCCCAGGACTGTGTGCCTGTCTACCCTGAGCCTCATGATAATACATAGTCCCTTTCTTCATCTGCCATAGTCACTCTTGTCTTTGAAACCTCATTGTACAGCCACAGATACAGTACAAGCAGATCTTACCCTCAAGTCCTTAAGATGCTTATAATAGACCACACAGATGGTCATAAAATATGCTCCTCACTGTGTCTGGGTAAGGCGATGCACACAGTGTTTTTAGGCAGAGAGCAAGCATAGTCAGCCTTCATCTTAGCTGTGGGTTTTGCGTCTATGAATTCAAACAACTGTGGGCCCAAACTATTGAATAGAGTAACTGTATCTCGTCAGACATTGTGGCACATGTCTACACTCCTAGCCCTCAGGGAGCCAAGCCAAGAGGATCCTGAGTTCAAGGCCAGCCTGGGTTACATAGCAACACATGTTTGAAGAAAATGAATTGTATTTGTATTGAACATGGATACTTCCCCCCCCCACGGTTTGCATGTATGTATACATATACACATATACATAATATATACATATACATACACATACATACACATGGTTGATTTATATATCTTTATTTGATGAGTGTGTTGTGTGTAGGGGTGCTCATACATACATGCATGGATGTACACTGATAAGTGCCAGGCATCTTCCTGTGTTGCACTTCCCCTTGTTTTTTTGAGACAGGGTCTCTGCACCGAACCTGGAGCTCACTGCTTCTCCTACACTGGTTGGTGAATGGGATCTACCTGTCCCCTCCCCGGCCCCAGTGCTGGGTTAGGCACCTGGTACCCTACCAGCTTTTATGTGGGCTCTAGGGACCTGAACACAGGTTCTCATGCTCCTGGGTAAGCACATGACACGCTGGGCAAGCATGTGACACGCTGGGTAAGCACGTGACATGCTGGGTAAGCATGTGACATGCTGGGTAAACA
>NC_034590.1:168401526-168417085 GCF_900095145.1 Mus pahari
TCCTTCTGAGGCAGCTCAGGGATCATCCCAGAAGAGGAGAGCAGGAAGATTATAGGAACTGTAGGTGGCAGATGACTACAGGAAACCAGTGTTGTCCTGGCAGCCCAGAGCAGCCTCACATACAGACGGACAGCTGTTGTGGCAGCGTGTACGAGACCTGAGAAAAATCACACGGCACAAAATCTCAGCGTGGAGGAGGGAGGTGATCATGAAGTCCTATTGGCAACAAATGGTTGCTGGGAGGGGAGTCTGTTATCCTCGAGGACGTGATCCTTGAGAAGTTACCCAAGATCTACTGAGTAGATGGTCCTACACCATTGCTTCTGGCTGTGATGAGGGAGCGGTTGGACTCATGTCCCCAACTAAAATGTCAGTGAGACAACTGAAGCAGCTATCTGTCTGTTGGGCACAAGGCGTCTCAGGACAGTGGTTCCCGGGAATGATGCTTCTTGTTTGTTTGTTTGTTTGTTTGTTTTTTGAGACAGGGTTTCTCTGTATAGCCCTGGCTGTCCTGGAACTCACTTTGTAGACCACGCTGGCCTCGTACTCAGAAATCTTCCTGTCTCTGCCTCCCGAGTTCTGGGATTAAAGGCGTGCACCACCACGCCTGGCATGGGTTGTTTGTTTGTTTGTTTGTTTGTTTGTTTTGGGGGGATGATGCTTCTTAAGAAAAGGGGGAATAGATGATTGGTACAGAACACTCTAGGTTCTGACTAGAGGAAATCCCTAGCATTACAGCAGAGGAAAGGGAAACCCAAACAATAAAGCTCATTGATTTTGATGAGTTTAAAAGAGTTCACATCCCAGAGAGGTTGGAGAGGACAGAACCCATGGGTGTGTGTGTGGGAGCGGGATAAAGAAAGAGCTTCCAGGTGGGGAGGGGTGTATAGAGAAAGGGCTGCCAGGTTGGAGGCAGCTATGTAGAGAAAAAGCTTCCAATATCCACAAACATCCTCTTGAGACCTTATTGACTTATAGGTGCATCACTTGGAGATCCAGAGGGAAAACAGGCAAACACTTGAAAACTAAGCGGTTTGTTGAGCTCACACATTCTTCAAGGCACAGAGGACATTTACTGGTGATTAATCCAAGGTATTTGGTGGAGGACCCACAGGAGTCATAGGAGTAGAAAAGTTCAAATATTGCCAGCGTGAAGGCTATACTCTGTACACTCTCACGGTTTTTAAAGGGACTTGAAAAGTGCAAATTGATCTGGAAAGACCTCAACAGCCTTCCGGGATGGAGAACAACAACAACTAAACCCCAGCATTCAACAAAGTAATGGCTACAGTACTCAGCATCCAGTTGAAAATGGCTAAAGATGCAAAAGAGACTCTATCTCAAAGCCCAAAGACAAGCCAGTTGCTAACGTGGGCAAGGATGACAGACAGACAGACAGATAGACAGACAGGAAGATGGACAGGAAGACTGACAGACTATAGCTAGCAGGCAACAGTGATAGTGTGCCTCAAATAGTTCACATGTTGAAAAGAAAGAAGGCAAGGATATCCTGAGGAGAGAAGTTGCTTTGGCTCTCTCTGTGTGTATTACATGGCTGCGACAAGGCTCTCTCTGTGTGTATTACATGGCTGCGACAAGGCTCTCTCTGTGTGTATTACATGGCTGCGACAAGACACCCATGTCCTCATTTGCTTCCATAGGCTGTGAGAAACACCGTGACTAAAAACGACTTGAAGAGAGAGGCATGTGTTTGGCTTACATTTCCACTGCGTAGGCAGTCATCAGTGGAAGCCAGGGTAAGAACTTAAAGCAGGAACCTGTAGCCAGAGCTGATGCAGAGGCCATGGAGGGATGCTGCTTACTGGCTTGCTCCTCATGGCTTGCTCAGCCTGCTTTCTTATAGAACCCAGGGCCAACAGTCCAGGGATGGGCTGGGTCTTCCCACTTGAGACACCCTCTTCCCAAATGTTCTTAGCTTGTGTCATGGTAACAGAAAACTGGCCGCATAGCCTGAGAAAGCAACTCAGAAGATGAAAAGTTCATTTTGACACACTGTTTCAGAGTTTACAGTCCATGGTTAACTGGCTCCACTGAGAAAAGGCAAACACAAGAGGAAAAAGGTCGTAGCCAGAGCAGACCTTTCAAGTCACTCCCTAGCTGCCCCCTTCCCCACCCTCAGACACACAGTTAAGCCCTAGTAAACCCTGAACTGTGAACTGGTCAGTGGATTCATTGATGAATTAGCACAGTCATGATCTACTTACCTCTTTAGGCTTCCAGGAGTCCTGAAAACATTCAGTATCTAATTATAACCTACGTTACAGATTAAACAACAAACAAATGAGCCAAACTAAAGTTTTAGATGTGAAAACATAGAATTTAAAAAATTTCACCAAATTGAGCAAGTAACAAGTCACATTCTTACATAGAAACAAAACAAACAAAACAAAACCCCAATGAATATGAAGTAATCAATAACATCCGAAAGGGAAACAGTGTAACACTTATAAGTAACAAAGGGAATCTAGAGAAATGACTCAGCAGGTAAAGGCCCTTGATTTCAGTGTGCGTGTGTGTGTGTGTGTGTGTGTGTGTGTGTGTGTGTGTGTGTATGTGTGTATTTGCCTGTGTATGTCCAGGAGTCACTTGCTTGTGTGTGAATGTGAGTGTATGTATGCATGAGTCTAAAGGCCAGGAGTCTTACTTAACAGTGTGCTAACTCTATTGTTAGACACAAGGTCTATTTGTCAACCCAGAATTCATCTATTTGGCTAGGCTGGCTGGACAAGGAGCTCCAGGGAGCCACCTGTTGTGAGCCCTGACCCAGGCCTGAGGTCAGATACAATAGCTATGCCCAGCTTTATATGAGAACTGGGGATCTTAACTCAAATCCTCCTGTCTGTGTGCTCCAGGAACATTACTGACTGAGCCACTGAAAACCTTTTTAGGTTGGAGTCATGGTTTAGCAAGAAAGGGTGCTTGCTTTGGCGACTATACAGACCAGAGTTTAGATTCCAGGTCCCACAGAACAAGCTGGGTGTGACCCTGACCATGCCTGTGACCATATTGCTCAGTGAGATGGAGATAGGAAGTCACTGGAGCTTGCTGGATGTAAGCCTTGCTGGAAAATCAGAGCTCCAGCTTCAGGGAGAGAGTTCCTCAATGGAATTCGGGTGGGGAGTGATGAGCAGGGTCCTGCATGTCCTCTTCTACTCAAACGTACACATAACATGAACACACATGCACACACACATGCACACGGGAGCGCACACACATACATATGAAACATCAAAATACTTTTTTTTCAGTGAACAAAAGCTGAGACATTGCATTCCCCAGACTGTACGAGGCACTGTGGTCCCTGCTGGCCTGTATGAGGCAGCCCTGTCTCCCAGATTGTATGTGACATCACATTCCCTGCTGGCCTGTACTGTAAGAACACTAGCAGAAGAAAAAAAAAAAAAAAACACTTCAAAAGGAAAAGATAAATTACACTAGACAGAAGCAACAGAAGCAGATTTGCATATGATCTGAGTATTCAAATTAGCAAAGAAGAATTTTAAAAAGTGTAACAATACATTAAAGGATCTGGTGGAGAAAGCTGACAATGGGTATAGTCAGAGGGAATTTCAGCAAAGAGATGGAAATTATGAAAAGTTAAATGGCGTGCGCCACCCCCAAGCATTTTTTTTTCTATACCGCAGAACAGAGTAGTGCCACAGAGAGAAGCGAGACTGGGCAGCGATGGATATGGAGCACGGCTGCGTCAGAGGGCCCAAAGGAGCATGTCATTGCCCAGTAGAGAAGGTTCTCCTCCGCCCCTGGAGGCTCGGGCCACTATCAGATCCACTTCACCCGGTCCCCGCCTGCTAGGACAGTACCGCTGCCACTCAGCCCGCAGGCCTAACCCACAGAATGGAGCCGCAGCTCTTCTAGGTGTCCCCGCACGCCCACTTCTGTTCCACACACACGCTGACCGATCCCACAATCACCCTGACTCTGAGCAATAAGCTATCCGAGATGAAGACAGATTCATTTTCTAAGCTGTCCCCTTGAAAGACTTCCATGATCAGTGCTGCCGCTGGAGGCCATGTTGGTGTTCGTAGTCCTTGGAGCCTCTGAATCCGCCTCGGCGTCTGATTGACGATGCCAGCCAGAGACCATGTTGCTGTCCATCATTCCCGGTGCCACAAGCTACTGTGGACAGGGAAGATTCTGTTACAGTAGTGTCGGTGAGTGCAGATCCGAAACTGAGAATGAGAGGTTTTGAAGATTTTTGTGCCAACCTCCCCTTCCCCAAAAGAAACAGTCCAGACCTTAAACTATGGAAGCTAGTCCTTAAAACTGTGATAAAGATGCTGAAGCATAGCTCTTCGCAGTCAAAGGCTTCCGATGAACTCCGGGGGAAACTTAGTTATCTCTAAGGGGCTGGTCACTGGGAATTTGACCACGTTCCAGTGAGTATATGAACAACACAAATCCGATTCAGTGGGTGCTCCTTCTCCCCCTCCCTCTGGACCATGCGCCAGGCAGGAAGGGGAAGGCAGAGCCTGGGGCAGAACCCAGTTTGATTCCGAATGAGTGCTGAGAGTACAGAGCTGCTGGAAGAGAGAAGGCTTTCTCTGGGAGATTTAGATGCAGTTCCTTATTACCAAGGCCTCCTCCCCAGCGATCCTTGAGGAAGCGACATTCCATGCGTATTCGAACTGCTTCATCTGATGGCGGATGTGAATTCACCCACCTTTCTCAGCCCTAACCAGGGAGTAAATACCTTTTTCGGGAAGGACTGCCCAGGGAAGCTCATTGGCTGAATGATCAGGGCTCGATTTAGATGCCTCATCAGCAAAGAGAACTTTAGGTTTTTATGCTACATGACTGATTGCCATGGTCTTCTCAGTGGGGTGTGGTGGTGGTTACGTGTTCCAGAGCTGGTAGAGTTAGGCAGGGAGTGGCCCCACTCCTATTGGTCTCAATTCTGAGATTCACAGGATTTGAGCTCACTCAACCTTACCAGTTCTTCCGTCTGGTGTTCACTTGTCCCATGGACCAGAATTTCACAGTCCCTTTGAGTGCACCGTCATTTACCTAAAGCTGGGGACCGACCTTTGAGGGATGCTTAAGATCTGTTAGCTATCCTTCTGCACAACCTCTCTCCTTTACACACACCCATGCATGATGGTAGGACACACACAATACAGAGCACATTTCCATTTACCAGTTTATCCTGAAGATTTTTCTGAGTCTCAGATGCTGCCTCAGTCGGTGGTGCAGTCAACAGTATTTATTTCAGGCCGCCTCAGTTTTCATTTGCTAGTCATTGAAGTTTTTCAAAGTCCACTGATAATGGAATTCCTGCAATAATTACTCTTGAATGGACGGGTTTGTGGCTCACACTTGTAATCCCAACCAGCCCGGTAGAGAGATGGGGGCGGGGGGGGGATGGCAGGAGGAAGGGAGAGAGGGAGAGAGGGAAAGAGGGAGAAAGGAGAGAGGAGAGAGAGAGAGAGAGAGAGAGAGAGAGAGAGAGAGAGAGAGAGAGAGAGAGAGAGGATTTATTCTTTTCACAGTGGCTCATGAGCGCCCTCTAGCGAAGGTGGGACTCTTATCCTTTCACAGTCACAGACTGACAGAATTGCTTGAGCAGTTCCTAGAAATCTACAGAGTGACAGACTTCACTCTGCACCACCCCCTCTTTAGGAACAGGTATAAGTTGAAAAACAAACTCAGGCTGGCCCCTTGACAACACACCTCGGGATCCCTGGGGAAAAATGGGCAGCCAAGAAAGTCAAAGTTCCCTGAGAAAACCAGAGTGGGTCAGGGATTCTAGTGAGCTGCGTAATGAAATGACACCCGGGGCAACCCCCTACCCATATAAGATAACACTGGACGAGACAGGATGCAAGGTTAAAGAGCAGGCAGTTCCAGAAAGTTCTGTCCTAATCCCGTAAGGAAGATCAGGAGAACAGAACGGGTACACCCTGAAGATTTACCTGGAAGCACATAACTGTCTGGAGGCCTTGCTCGCTCTCCCTCTCTGTGTCGCTCTCTCTCCCTCTCTCTGTCTTTTTGTCTTTCTCTCCCTCTCTCTTTCTTTCTCGCCTTCTCTGCCTCTCTGTCTCTGTCTGTCTCTCTCTCTCTCACACACACACAGTCAAAGACAGTTGGGAGGTAGAGTTGGGGCAGGGTTTGTTGATTTGATGACAGTTAAGGTCAGCTGACTCTCTGGGTTCTGGCTTCAACCAGAAGAGTGTATGGTGTTCTCTTGCTGGACCGGAGAACAGTGGGATGGAAAAGAGGAAAGAGAAAACATTGTGCAGCCAAGTCTGGGACTCTGCTCTGGCCATGCGTTTGTCCCGTCTGTCTGTCCGTCCATGAGACACAAATTCATATTTATGGTTTGATATTAGAGGTCTGCAGCTGAGTGATGAAGGAGTCTGAATAAAGGGAGGGGTCACAAGAGAGTGTATGGAGAAAGAAACACCTATCTGAATGTGGTGCTCCTGATAATGTTTGCATTTAAATACGTGGGAATTAGTAAGACCGTTCTTGAAGCTAGCTAAGGTTTGAAAGGGAAGAGAGAGACACAGAACTGACTCCAGGAGAATGCTAATAAAAAGCAAAGTCTGAGACAGAGAAACTGGGATGGGAGAGAAGCTGTGAAGACAGGATGGCAACCACCATCTCTCAAAGTGCAGGTAAACAGTTAACAAGTGGCTCTCAGGAAGAAAGACTCCTGTTTGAAGCATCAGCTGATTTCTGTGGCATAAACACCCTCCCCTCACCTGACTCCAGGCTACTGAGCCTACTGAACCTGGACTTGGAAAGAGGTGTGCACAATTAGCTGTCAGTGCTCATTGGTACAGGGTTCAGGACGATGCTGTTACAGAGAGGGGCAGGAGATGGAGACAGGGAGATTGAATCTGGCATCCTGCACATTGCTGGAGACAGCAGCAAGGGTCAGTTCTGGAATATGGAGCAGTCAGATTGTCCAATAAATACATGGAGATGTTCAATCAGGCGTGGTGGTGCACACCTTTAACCCCAGCACTCAGGAGGCAGAATCGGGCAGATCTCTGGGTTCAAGGCCAGCCTGGTTTACAGAGTTAGTTCCAGGACAGCACAGGGAAACCCTCTCTTAAAAAGGAGGAGAAAGAGAAGTGGAGGAGGAATGTTCATTTTTAATTGTCAAGAAAATGCAAATTAAAACTGTCTTGAGATTTCATCTCACCTCGGTCAGCAGAAAAGCAAATACCAACAAACTGTGGCAAGGATGTGGGGAGAGAGCAGCCTTTATTCATGCTGAAGGGAATACTGACTGACTGGTACAGCACGGTTTCTCAAAGGTGTGGGTGTTTCTCAACAAACTGAAAGTAGAATCACACAATGACCCTCTACAATGACCCTGGAAGGAGCGTAGTTGGCAGGAAATGGAGGTACTTGTGCATCAGTGTTTATTGCTGAATTATTCACAACAGCTAAGAAAGGAACCAGCCTAGGTGCCTATCAACAGATGGTGGGCAAAAATAATAAATAATAAATAAATAAACAGTGGGCAGAAATAATAAATAAATAAATAAATAAACAGTGGGCAGAAATAATAAATAAATAAATAAATAACTGTCATTTATATACAGTGGAGTGTTTATTCAGCTGTGGTGGCAGGTGAAGTGTGTGATTTTTTTTTCCAGAAAAATGGATAGAACTGAAGACCATCATGTTAAGAGAAATAAGCCAGACTTAGAAAGGCAGACGTCTCAACTTTCCACATAAGAAGAATCTGTGTGTGTGCTTGGAGGTGTTGACTATAGAAGAGAGGCCAAAGTGAATGGAGGAAAAGGTGGTAAGAGAGGATTATGGGGAAAAACAAACTGTTGCAATTTTTTCTTTTATGTTGAGTCTACATCTGTATCTATAGCTATGACATAAAAGAGGAAGGGTAACTGTTCTGGGGGAGGGCCGGCCAGTGAGGGAGGGCAGGAGGGGATAGAAAAGGAGGGTAGATAAATACAAACAAACTACAATTATATGCGTGTGTGTGTCTGTGTGTATACACGCGCGTGCTAAATAAAACAATAATATGAAAAGAATAGTATCTGGAATAGGAAGAAGAGTCAAAACTGAGAAAACCACAAATACCTACAGCTCAGTGAGATTGAGTCCCATTTCGATGAGCATCACGGGAGTGGAAGGTTGGGCGGGACCCCGGCTTGTCTCTCTGTGAGGCTCCTGCATCTGTTCCTGCACGGTAGAGAAATGAAGCTCAAAAGATATTGCAATGTAGCGTTACAGGTGGGTTTTCCACTTGTAGTCTGCTGTCAACCCCTATTTTTAAGTTAAGAGCTTATTACTTTAAAATCACAAATAACTGAACTGCTTTGTGTACCTTCGGAATAAACGGTGGAGTGTGGCAAAGTATAAGAGAACCATTATCTAGCAGAACATGGTGGCTCACACCGGTAATTCCAAAGCTCGACACAAAGAGAGAAATGACTCAACTTTGAGAGCTGGCTGTTCGACACAGAGAGTTTCAAATCAGTAGGGCTAAGGAGAGAGAATACCCTCCTCATAGAATACCCAAACAACAAAAAAAAATCTTATCGGGAATCAACACAGGTATCACATTGCCAAATAGCGCCACCTAGTGTAACGTCTGCATCTCAAATAAATATTTTGACTTGTGTTGCATTTTACAGCTTATGAATCAGCACACATTAAAATAACTGTGAACCTAAACACCGAAAGGTGCTACCTTGTAAACTCATATTCATAGACTCTAACTCTTCATTGGTTCACAGCATTGGATACGGGCTTGGACTGAGCCCGGTATTTGGAACAGTATGGCACACTCTGTTAGGACTATTCATGATCAAGAATCAGATGATGATGGTGATGTTAGTTTTTGATAAAAATCTGAAAGCTGTTGTATTGAAACTCAAAATGAATTACACTTTTAAAAATAAGTAAGAAAAATTATATTTATACTTCTTTGGAATCCAGTGATGGGTGGATGAGTCGCTTAGAACCTTGATTTCATCTGTTAGGGGTGTTTTGATCTTTAGCTCTGTACAAAGATAGGGTCCTGGGATAAGAATAAACATGATCATTTTAGTGCTGAGTGTAGCAATGCATCACACTGTCCCCAGCATTTGGGAGACAGAGGCAGGACTTTTCCATGGGTTCAAATTCCAGGTCAGCCATATATAGTGATACCCTGTCTCGGAGAAAGGAAGGAAGAAAGGAGGGAGGAGGGAGGGAGAGAGGAAAGAAGGGGGAGGAAATAGGGAGGAAGGGAGGAAGGAAGGAAGGGGAAAAGGAATAAAAGACCCTTTCTTTAATGGGAGGTAGGTGTGGACGCAATACACAATCAGGATCCCGTTTCTGCAATTCTGTACTATTTATGTGTAAACACGATGATAAGATTAGGCATGTATTTTGAACTCTAGCATTAAGTCATTTATAATAACAGTTTTGAGTGCCTGTAAAAATCTCACACTGATAGGAACAACTTTTTTCTCCTTTTGTATGTCAGGGGAAAATGCAAGCTATGAGTCTCCCAATTTTGGGGGAAATGCAGTGGTCAGCACATCCGGATACCGTGATGAGCCTCACCTGAGAACCCCACCTTCATGACCATGGCCGCTCCCTCGCCGGGTGATCATCTGCGCATGGATTTCTCTTCTACGTTAAGTAGGTGTAGGTATCATAGGTGTTTGGTTTTAGAGAGTTCTTTAAATGTATTTTTGTTTTACAAGTATGAGCATTTGCCTGCACGATCTATACCACTTACCTAATACCTTTGGAGGCCAGAAGAGGGTGTCAGATCCCTTGAAACTAGAGTCACAGACAACAGTGAGCAATCAAGTGGATATTGGGAATCAAACCCAGGTCCTCTGGAAGAGCAGCCACCGAGCCATCTCTGTGGCCCCTGGAGTCATGTTGTCGTTCAACCACATTTATCTGTTTATTGATTTACTGTGTGCATATGTGCATGTGTATGTGTGTGGGGATGTCGCAGGGCATGTGTAGAGGTCAGAGGGCAGACGACCTGCACCCGTAAGAATCTTTTTTCTCCTTCCACTATTCCCAGGCAGGTTTGACAGCAGACATCTTAACCCACTGAAGGTAAGATCTTCATCTCACCAGGTCCCATAGTTAATTGTTAGAAGCAGGAAAAAAAAAAGTGTTATTGCTATTTGAAAACACAGAGGAAAGCATGGGATTTACAGACACTTCGACAAAATATCTGAGTTATTTCTAGCAATGCCACAGTGGACTAGCAGAGTGCAAGATAAATCCCCTAAAAGCATGTAAAAATAATAGCCACATCACATAGTCTCTTCAAAAATACAAGGAAAAGAGACCCCATTCACAGCATCGTGGAAGAAGTGCATGCTACCTCTAGAAATACAGAGAAATATAGAAAGTACTATGGCTGGTGAGAGTTGGACCCCATGTGGATTTGAATCTGTTTAATGATGAAAAATGAGAACTATATTGAGTTTGGCGTACTTTCAAAATTTCTCTCTCTCTCTCTCTCTCTCTCTCTCTCTCTCTCTCTCTCTCAAATTCTATGTATGTGTATTTAAAGTGTCTTAGTAGATGCATGGCTTGTATAGCACAACATTAAGTTTGGGTTTTCTGCATTTTGAGCTTGCCTCGGATTGAGCTTGCTGGGCATTGAGCTTGCCTCGGATTGAGCTTGCCTCGGATTGAGCTTGCCTCGGATTGAGCTTGCTGGGCATTGAGCTTGCTGGGCATTGAGCTCAGTTGTGCACTGAGTTTGCTGCGCAGCTCCTATGAACTTATCTGATCAGATTGCCACCTTCAGGTGCCAGGAAACACAGAGGCGGCCATGAGATATATTTTCGAACTGCCACATGTCCTGTGATGACAAAATATTATAATGAAACCTGTTACTTTTTACAATTAATGCATACTAAAAACAAAAACAAAACAACAAACAAAACAACAAACCCCACCTGGTCAAAAGCAGAAAAAAAGTCATGCCGGGAGAGGGTACAAGAGGTCAGGGGATGGGGAAGAGGGGAGTGGAGAATCAACAGCAACAACAACAAAAAAATGTGTTTGAAAAATGCCATAATTGCCGGGCAGTGATGGCACACGCCTTTAATCCCAGCACTCGGGAGGCAGAGGCAGGCAGATTTCTGAGTTCGAGGCCAGCCTGGTCTACAGAGTGAGCTCTAGGACAGCCAGGACTACACAGAGAAACCCTGTCTCGAAAAACAAAAAAAAAAAAAAAAAAAAAGAGGAGGAAAGAAAAATATGCCATAATGAAACCCAATACTGTATATGCCAATTACAGATTTTATTTTGAAAAGAAAGTGTCACGTTTTAGCGCATGTATTAAGGAAAACTAGGTGCCAATGAGAAGGCTCAGTGGATGACATGCCCTCTGCTAAGTCTGACAAATTGTCCTCAGATTCCCACATGCACAACATGGCATTGGTCTCCCGTTGCCCCCCAAAATAAATAAATAAATTTTAAGTATTTTTTTTCCAGAAGAAAAATGTAGCTGCTTGCATTCTCATTTTAATTATGCCCCCCTCCCCAACCTGTTTAAAGGAATGTCTGCACTGCGGATAAGACACTGAGAGACCCGCCTCCAGTTGGTTCTGATTGGTATACAAAGATGCCAACAGCCAATGGCTGGACAGGGCAGACAAAGGCGGGACATTTAGGATTCCAGGGCTAGGAACTGAGAAAGGAGATCCGCCTTGTTGGGGAAAGGAGAAGAAGGAAAAGAGAACTGCGATGCCTGAGGAGAGTGGAGGACAGGGAGGCGTGGCCGACATGTGAAGGAACCAGGAGAGAGAAGCCCAGCTGGGCAGCCCTCTGGGACCAGAGCAGCCAAGACAGAATGTAAGATTATTCGGGGGAAGGGGACGGGGCGTGGTGGGTTAACTGCATGGAGGTTAGGAAGCGGCCCAGCCATTGTGCTGATTAAGGCATATCAAAATATAAACGCTGTATGTATGTCTTCCATTTGGAAACCTAGAACATTGGGGCCGGTAGCGAGGAACGTTCGGTTGCTGGGATTCATTTAATTATTTTATTACTACAGAAAAAATGAGAAGAATCCGTAATCCCAGTGCTCAGGATGCAAAGGTCAGGAGTTCAAGGACAGCCTTGGTTATGCCAAAAGACCCTTAAAAATGGTGAGAGAGAGGAAAAAAAAAAGCAAACCAGTAGTTACCATACAAAAATACAACTCATGTAAGTTTTAATCTGTGTCAACAGTCGGTCTATGTTATTGTGTGTGGTGGTACACACGGGAAGTCACACATGCTCAGAAGACCGAGGCAGGAAGAATCCAGTCTAGGTGACAGAATAGGACACTCTCTCAACACAGAACAGAAAATCATTTGTTAGCATAGCTTCGTACATTACACAGAATGCACCTATTCTAATAAAACATTTCTATATTCTTATCTTTACCAGGTAAAACATAGCCGAATATTTAAAAACAGTTATTCAGTGTTGTATGAAATTCATATTCCCGGACACTCTGTAGTTTTATTTGCCAAGACTTTATGATGTAGACATAACACTGACTGCGTGCTGGTCTTTGAGCCTTTCGGTGTTGCCTCTGTGTGAAGGTCCAAGCATCCTACCACAGCTGTGGGACCACTCTTGCCTGCCCTCCCACCTTGCCCCTCCCTGACAAACTGCAAGCTTCCCATTCTCATCAAAACTCCTCTCTTGCTGGGTGTTTACTGGCCTGGGTTATATAGACGTTCCTAGTTTATCTATCTTTTAATATCATTTATGATCATTTTATTATGTAGTTACAGCTTCTCTTAAGGGTTTTTAAGTTAAATTTATAGTAAGAGGTTATAAGTAATAAAGAGTGTTAAATTAGAAATCATGCTAGTCAGCCTTTCTTCGCCTTGACGTAAGGAGCTTTAAAAAGAGGAAGGCTTACTTTGGCTAACGGTTTCCAATACTTCAGAACATGGAAGGCTGGTTCTATGTTTAGTGCTCATGTGTGTATGTGTGTACATGTGTTTATACTCGTGTGTATAAATATGTGTTTATGGTGTGCATACACAGGTATACAGGAGTGCTCATCAATATAACTGTATATATGTTTGCATGTGAGTTCATGTGTATGCATACATGTGCATGTGTACATGTGTGTGCATGGGCTTGTGTGCCTGTGTTCACATATTGTTGTGCATGAGTGTGTTTGCATGTGTGTATATGTGTGTAAATATGCATGTGTGGGTACACCAGCATATGTTTGTGTGTTCATGTATGTGTTGTATGTGTGTGTTTGTGTGTGTCTATGTCAATATATGTTGTCAAAGGCCAGCTTTGACACCACAGGATTTCATCAAGCAGAGCCATATGGCATTGGTTATTGGGGTGGTGCTAATTGTAGCTGACAGGGGCCAGAACTGGTAGAGCTGATGGCTGTCAGTTCAGATAGCAACCAATCTAGTCAGCTGCTGCTGATGGCAGCCAGTGACGTGAGAAAAGAGAATAGGGAAAACCACATGCACACATGCACACGCACACACACACACACACACACACAGAGTGGATGAAGCAAGGCAAGCTCCAACAAGCAGGCTCCAACAAACAAGCTCCAACAACTTCACACATACACACACACACACATACACACACATTCACACACTGGGTAGATGGAGCAAAGCTCCAACCACTTTACACATATACACATACATGCACACATTTTTGGTGGATGAGGCAAACACCAGTGAGCAGGCTCCAAATACTTTACATACACAGGTTTGGTGAATGGAGCAGAACTTCCAACCAGTGGGTTCCAATAACGTTCTTTTTTTCCCTTAACCCTTTTATAACCCCTAAGAAAAGTTTCTATGTAAGAGGAAAATGACCTCATTGCCACAAGTTACATATTCTCTAAAAACAATCACCATAAAAACATTCTTCAAGAAACAAGTTAAAGTCGTCACACAAAAGGGGAATTACAGCAGGACTGATTACATATTCTTCCTTTGAAACTTATACCTAAGTTTATATTCCTCATCTGTCTTTCCACAACTTCATTGTAACCCCAAAGCAATAATTTTCATGTTATAGATTAACAAAGTTTAAGCAAGCCAAGTCTATGGTAGCGAGTTTTTCCCTATGCTTAGCTGATGACAACTTGTATTTACTAAGAAACAAGTCATCTATCTTAAGTCTTGATTTTGAATCTTGGTCATCTAAACAGGCTGATCCTCTGTTTCAAGGGAATGACCTACTC
This sequence comes from Mus pahari, assembly GCF_900095145.1. NCBI lineage: Eukaryota > Metazoa > Chordata > Mammalia > Rodentia > Muridae > Mus > Mus pahari. The sequence goes on from NC_034590.1 coordinate 168,415,742, forward strand.
TCTGCTCGTGAGCTTCTCCTCTGTTTCAAGGGAATGACCTACTCTCTGCTCGTGAGCTTCCTCTTCACGGTGCACACCAAAACCTGCAGCCATACTCCTACATCACAGGATCAAGGAACTCAGGCCAAACCTGGAATGGATGTTTTCCTGGATCATTAACTTGTCCCAGCCCTATTTTTCTTGCTACTATAATCACATGCTTGTAACGCTCAGGGCTCACAATTCTCGTTTCTTACCTATGTAGCTCTTGCTATTCTATGAGAAAAGGGAACACTCTATTCTTGATTCTAACTTTAAATTTTCTATAAACTACCCTAGATTCCCAAAATTATTTAAGTCAAACTAACCCCCTGAAACTACTTAAATCAAATCAGGAATTCCATGAAATCATTACTCCATCTAAACAGCATTATCTCATGAGAGTTCATCTTCAGGTTGATAGGCAAGAAACCTGCCCAACAGAGTGGGCTATCACCCAGGAAGTAATCACTGCAGGCTGTAGGCAGTGGGCGTCTCCCCACGCACAAGCACACCAGGCCAGATATATGAGGGATATAGCAATGAGAACCACGAGAAGGCACATTAGTAGCAAGAAGCAACCCTCGGATGAAGCCCCTCGGTCCGTGCCTCTCCAGGGTACACCCATTGCAGCCAAGCAAGACGATGGACTATCTAAGAAGCTCATTTCCCCACTGTAGCTCTTCCTGCATGGCATTGACTAATATGTGTATATGTGTATGTGAACATGTTTGTTATTGTGTCTATACATGTATGCCTACATATGTGTATTCAAGTATATACTTCTTGGCATGCTTTTGTGTGTATATTTTTCTGTGTGCACATCTGCATGCAAACATGTGTGCATGTATGTCAGAATATATGGTTGTGTGGGTATGCCCTGTGTGTGTATGTGTGTCCATGTATATATGTGTATCCTGGCAAGCACATGTATATGGAGGGCATGTGTATGCCTGTATATGCTCTTGTGTTTGTGTACTTACAAGTGTAACATGGAGTATATAACTATTTGGGTATGCATGTGTATTCATGTACATGTGTATATGTATTTGCATGTTCAGTTTTGGGGAAGAGCTGTTACTCTTACTCTCAATCCTCGGAGAGAATTCACAAAGGCTCAGGTGCCAGTGTTTTGTGAAACAATCTCTAGTTAGTTAAATAACTCTCTGGCAAACCATGTTCCCATTTTAAAGCCTCTGCTAAAGCGGCACAGAGAGTAGACATGAGCCTAAGGTGACCCTGGGCTGTGCAGTGCATCCTTGGGTGGCAGTGTACGTGAGCAGAAGACCCTGGGCTGTGCAGTGCATTCTTGGGTGGCAATGCACA
>NC_034590.1:168417469-168420289 GCF_900095145.1 Mus pahari
GAGACCCTGGGCTGTGCAGTGCATTCTTGGGTAGCAGTGCACATGAACACTTGGCATGAGCATTCACAGAGGGCAGAGGAAGACACTGGGAGCCTCCTCTATTGATCTCTACTTTATTCCCTTGAGACAGGGGTTTTCCACTGAACTAGGGGTTCCTCTATTTTGGCTAGACTTGCCCGGGAGTCCAGGGATCTGACTCTGTGACCCACAGTGTTGGAGTTACAGGCTCAATTTCGTGCCCTTGGCCGTGCCCAGGTATTAATATCTAGGCACTGGATCGTGAACTTGGATCTTCTATTTGTACAACAAATGTTCTTATTCACTCACAGGGCCTTCTCCACAGCTGCCATAGTGAGTTCCTGACCTGTCCAGGCTACAGAGAGACCATGTCTCAAAAATCCAAAGGAGAGGGGTGACTATGTCTCTGCTGGTAATTGGTTTTAAAGGGAAGAGTGTGAATTTTCAAAACTACTTTTAGTTCAAAATAAAAAGGGTGGGGGGTGTTGAGGACTTAGGCCAGGCACGGTGACACACCCCTATAATCTCACCACTTGGGAGGTAGAAGCAGAAGGATCAGGAATTCAAGGCCAGCCTTAGCTACATATCAAGTTTGGGGCCAGACTGTGCTACCTTAGACCCTATCTTAAATAAAGGTGGGGGATAGGGTAGGAAGGAGTGTAGCTCAGTGGCAGGGTGTTTGCTAAGGTGTGTCTCCCAGGCACACAGATAAAAAGAAAAGACGGAATAGTCAGGGCTCGACAGAGCAGTGGAATCTGAAAGCACCGTATTGATCCTTCCATCATAGCATCTCCTGTTAGCAAACCTGAGACGGGAACATGGCTGACTGTATACCATTTACCGGATATTGTCTAAGTCGCTGCTGACAGTTCTTAACTCAGTGCCCCAGACAATTCTGCAATTCCTGTTATAGAAAGGAGGACCCAGAAAGCAAACAGAGGCTAAGAAACGATTCCTTGGACACACAGTGAGTGGCACAGTAGGTTTAGGACTCAGGAAAAAAAAAAAGCCAATCATGTTTATAGGCTGCATATTCTTCTCAATTATTTAAAGCCAGGCCACTTATCAAAGTGAAATAGAAACTCGCATCCAATGGACATCAAATTAAAGCAGTAGGTTAAATCGTGAGCATTCATTGAGTATTCACTGTTCCAGAAACAATTTTTAATCTGACTTCTGACTTCTGCTCCTTTGTGCCCCACCCACCAGGCACCACTGGGTGCTTCTCCTGCCATCTTTTGGCAGAGTCTCTTCCCTGTCAGGCATTATCTGAAACCCTTCTCTATGGATATACACCCATCAGATGGACCAAGTTAGGGGCTGGAGAGAAGGTGCTTCAGGAGGAAGCACATACTGCTCTTGCAGAGAGCTGAGTTTGGTTCTTAGCATCCCTGACGGACAGCTCACAACCACCTGAGACTCCAGATCCACGGGATTTGACATCCTCTTCTGGACTCCATGGGCACCCACACTCTCACGTGAGCACAGACAGACATACACGTGCACAAACACAGAGACATCCATATGCACATTTTAAAAAAAAAAAAAACTAAGCTAAGCTCCTGTCTCAAACAGTGCATGTGCATGAAAGATTTTCAAATTTGTGTCTCTAGATTAGTCATCTTCCTTAAAGCCAGGTTATATATTCAGCAGGCTTCTCCGCCCTGCTGAAAGCCTGCTCAACAATTCAGAGCAAACAAAGTTAAAGTAAACTCCATATTTCTCTCCTCCGCTATCTCCATTGCCTCAATAAATAACAACTGGCATTTCTGATGCGATAGGAAAAAAACATGGGGTCATTTGTATCTCCTCTCCTTCCATCATATTCCATATTACTGGCAAATGGAGTCAGCTTAACCTTCAAAAAATATATACCTTAACAAAGATCAAAAATCTTCCTATCTCCCGTACCCAGGAGACCACCATGTCTCACACAGCATCCTAATAGCTGTCTGTTTCCATAATCACAGTCTCCTAGAATCGTTGCACAGTAGCCAGACATGAGCAAACAAAGGCTAAATAAAATCTTTACCAACATCTGCAGGCGCTATACCACTTGGCCACCGCTGCCCCACAGCTCCACCTCCTGCTGACTCCACCGCTGCCACACAGGTCTCTGGCCATGTCATCACCAGCCAACCATGGTTTACTTGCCTTTGCATGTGCCCCTCCACTGGAATGCCTCTGCTCCACATTCATATTGTCTAATACCTCCTCTTTCAGGTCTGGTTTTCTCCATCCATGTGGTTAGCTTTATTTTTCTTCATGGAATCTTGTTACAATGTAACTGTAGCCCTGGCTGTCCTAGAACTCACTCTGTAGACCAGGCTGCCCTTGAACTCTGAGATCCACCTGCCTCTGCTGGTATACATTATTTCTGTGCCTTTGTCTTTCCCATTACCATAGCCCTCCAAGTTCCCAGCATGTAGGCTACTCAACAAATGCTGAATGAATAAATGAAAAACGTCTTGCTAAAACCGTTTATAAGGTTAATCTTAAAAAATAGTTCATATGCCCAAGTTAGCTTAGCAACACTAGGGCTTTCTGGGACAACTAGAGAGGTTAATACCATCAACAGTTCAACGTGGACCGGACGCATAGTGCTCAGTGATTAAGAGCATTTGCTGCTCCTGCAAAGGACCCGAGTTCAGTTTCTAGAATCCACATGGCAGCTCACAATGGTCTGGTGCCCTCTTCTACCTTCCTGGAGAGCTAGATGCACAGATATATATTCAGGCAAACACTCATAGACCAATAATAATAATAATAATAATAATAATAATAATAATAATAATAATAGCT